>NC_079215.1:17599930-17732430 GCF_029633865.1 Lampris incognitus | reverse complement strand
TTGAGATCTGGAGAATTTGGAGGCCAGGGCAACACCTTGAACACTTCATCATGTTCCTCAGACCATTCCCGAACAACGTGTGCAGTGTAGCAGGGTGCATTATCCTGCTGAAAGAGGCCACTGCTATCAGGGAATACCATGGCCATAAAGGGGGGTGCCTGGTCTGCAACAACGTTTAAGTAGGTGGCACATGTCAAATTGACGTCCACATGAATGGCCGGACCCAGGGTTTCCCAGTAGAGTATTGCCCAAAGCATCACACTTCCTCCATCGGCTTGCCTTCTTCCCATAGTGCATCCTGGTGCCATCACTTCCCAGAGGTAAACAGCGCACACATACATGGCCATCCATGTGATCCGAAAGAAAACGGAATTCATCGGACCAGGAGACCTTCTTCCACTGCTCCAAGGTCCAGTTCCGAAGCTCGCTTTTGACGGTGGACAGGGGTCATTATGGGCGTTCATCCTGTGGCTATGCAGCCCATATGTAGCAGGGTGCGATGCACTGTGTTGTGAAACATTCCTCCTGTAGCCATCGTTAAAAGTTTCTGTGACTTTTGCCACAGTAGACCTTCTGTTGGTTCGGACCAGCCTTCATTGCCCTCATGCATCGATGAGCCTTTGGCGCCCAACACTCTGTCGTCAGTTTGTGGTTTGTCCCTTCTGGGACCACTGTCAGTAGGTACTCATCACTGCTGACCGGGAGCACCCCATAAGTCTTGTCATTTCAAAAATGCTGTCTGGCCCAGTCGCCTGGCCATAACAATTTGGCCCTTGTCAAGGTCGCTCAGGTCCTTACTCCTGTCTATTTCTCCTGCATCCAACACGTTGACTACGAGAACTGATTGTTCACTTACTATCCAATCTACACAGACCTTGACATGTGCTCTTGTTTGGAGATGATCAACGTTATTCAGTTCACCTGTTAGCAGGCGTGGCCCGTTCATATGGGCAGGTGGGGCAGTGCCCCACCAAAAAAATTCATCCACCCAAAAACATAGTTCCTCCTCATAAACTGTTTTTCCGCGTAACATTGCAATAAATATTACCTAGTTTTTGTGCAATAAATGAATCAAACTAGTCAACAACTTTTGATCTTTGAAAGTTAAAATCGTCATTTCAGTGATTCGGTCTCAATTTAATATTGGGGCAGGAGACCTCAGTGCCCCACTTCTGCTGGCAGATTTATTATAGCACCTTGTGGTCAAGGATGGGAACTGCAATAAGTGCCAATAGAAGCTGATTGGGGCAGAAATGTGTCTGCCCTACTCCCGTGCTCTGCAGCCCTCTACCGTTTTCTTGAGTTAGTCCGCACGTTTAGACTACTGCAGAAATGGCGACCAGCATTGTTGCACCTGCTGTGTCTAACAATGTAGAGTTTATTTTTTAAAAAACGATCTGAACGACTACAATTACAAGACAAGTTAATAATTAAGCAGCTTCGCCCTGATAGACCAGACATTAACATTACTCAGCGAACAAAGGACACAGGGAAAACCTACAACAGGACAATTTGGCGAACATGTTATGAAAAGAAAACATGGCTATGTGGTTGCTCAACACAGAATACAGTATTCTGTTTCCCGTGCCTACTGTTCCGGTCATCCGTAGCAGGGTCAGGGCAAGGGGATATGGACTAACACAGGGCGAAGTGATTTGAAGCACTTTTCAGAACGGGCTTAGAAACACGAGTCAAGCAAAGCGCATTTACATTGTGCTATGAAACTAGCCATGCTTGGTCAAGTTAACATAGAAGCACAGCTTGATGAGAGCTACTGTGTGAGTGTGCGGAATCACAATAAGGAGGTGGACAAAACCCGGCACATTCTGTCAAAGCTTATAAACTGAGTAGCTTTATTGGCAGAGGATGATTGCTTATGGCATGAAACAGGCTTGTATTGTCTTATAAAGAATGTACTCGACTCACTGAATTATTTTGCTCCTTATTTGTTGAGCACTCTCCCTACCATTGAGTGTTTCTTTTAACAAAGTTTTGTGTGTGTGTGTGTGTGTGTGTGTGTGTGTGTGTGTGTGTGTGTGTGTGTGTGTGTGTGTGTGTGTGTGTGTGTGTGTGTGTGTGTGTGTCAGACGCACCAACACCAGCGTCCTGGAGGAGGCTAACATTCCCGCTATCACTGCCACCATCGCCCAACACCAGCTCAGATGGACTGGCCATGTCATCCGTATGCCTGACTCTCGCCTTCCAAAACAAGTCCTATACTCCCAGCTTCTCACAGGACAACGTGCCCCGGTTGGTCAAAAGAAAAGGTATAAGGATAACATCCAAACCAACACCAAAAAATGCCACATAGACCCTAAGACCTGGAAGGACACAGCAACCAACAGGGCGACCTGGAGAAAACTTGTCCGGGAAGGAGCTGCACTTTATAATAATGATCTCCGCCGTGCTGCAGAAGACAAGCACGGACTCAGAAAGGAGGGAATTTCCACCAAAAAGGCCCAAACCAATCCCACGACTACCACCATCCACCCTTGCCCACACTGCACCAAAATATGCGGCTCCAGGATCGGCCTCTTCGCCCACCTGAAGACCCACAAGGACCAAGAAGGAGGACAGTCATATTCGACCCCGAGTGACCGCCGATGATGATGGTGTGTGTGTGTGTGTGTGTGTGTGTATGTGTATGTATAGCCATCCAGTGGGGTAGTTCTATATGCAAGTGATATGCAATTATATGCCATATAACCACTAGTTTTTCAGCAGACTTTGCGTATACTTAATATTATATTATATGAGTGAACTCATTATTTGTGCTCCATTAATAACAATACATAAAGAGTGACAGGATGGGATAAGGGGGAGCAAATATAAAGAAAAAAATTGATAAATAAATAAATAAATAAATAAATACATTTTGTTAGACTATTTTATGTATAAAGGCTGAGCTGATTGTGACTACATTTGATTTGTATCCAAGAGATCTAATTATTGTTGGCTGTCTGAATAGCCCACAAAATGCCCTGAATGGGCCAATGTGAGGTGTATACCAAGGGTCTAAGTGGGGCCAATGCTGGTTTCTTGTGGGTTAGTCCATGCCCTCATTGTCCACAAAAAGCCCACAGGGGGCCAACGCGGGGTGTCTGTCGAGAGCCCGGCACGGATTTACCCAAGTGGGGCCAATACTGGTTTCTTTTGGGCTAGCCCATCCCTCGTTGCCCACAAAAAGCCCACATGGGGCCAATTTGGCTGTGCTTTCTGGGTAACCCTACCTTTGTACCCCTAAACTCTTCCAGGACGTAGGAGGATTTCGTTTTGTCCACCAGTCCACAGCAAAACTCTCTTAAAATGTTCCCCTCGTATAACAATGACCACATTTTTATAGTCACATATTTGGTGTAAGAGGAATTAAATTGTCCCCCTTTCGTGGAGTGATTTACAATCAGCACGCAGCTACTGTCAATCACGCTGGGGTTATGACTGATGCCAGATGTGCGCTCACACACGCACACGCACGCACAACAGACAGTCAGACACTAACACCAACTCCAATCTGGCTTCGTTTTGTGCATAAAGCTGTTGCAAGTAGTTCAACAAAAATGTCTACAAAAGGTGAGTGTATACAGTTACCAACCGGCCGGAGCTATTCTTCCCTCGCCCGCCACCATACGGAAACCAGACAAGCTAGCAAACAAAATACTCAAGACCAAATCTCCGGTTCACACACTGGGAGGCTGACCCTAGGTGGTACAAATTTCTGATGTGTGTCCCAACATGCTCTTCAATAGGCTGTGTGTTTAGCCTTTTGTAGCGGGGGTTGAGGGGCTGGCATTTCGCCTGCCCAGCTCCATCGCCCCTTATCCTTCTGCCAAAGATGGTAAACCTACACTGGCGTTCTCATTCGGAGTCAATATGGCCGACACCTGACACCCTGTGAAGTTGTGGGTCAGCTCGTCTCATAGCGATCTGGTTGCCCCGCCATTGCAGAGTGAAGTAACGGGATCTAGGTGAGCGCCACATCAGAGAGGGCACATTGTCACTGGAGACAGAGCAGAAAAGACGAACAGAACAGGGCGGAGGAGAAGAAACGCCGATAAAGAGGAGGGATAGCAAAGGTTTCGCGGCGGGAAATCGCGAATGAACTCTACAACATGGACTGGCTTGTGTGTTAAGACTTCAACCGGAGACTTCTGTGGGGTGCTGGGGGACATGCTGTTTGTAGAGTTCAGGGGAACGGGGCCAGAGCCAAAGCTTGACACGGTTATGCGACAGTTGACGTAACGCATCTTCATGTAAGACTAGTATCTCTAAACTGAGGTGGGACGTAGCATTTCTGATGTACTATATCTGAATGTAACTCACTCGAAAACGTTTCCATGAACCTCAGCGAATCTCAATTCCAACGCTGTTTGTTGTTTTTATTTCTTTTTCTTTCGAAAAAAAGAAAAAATGAAGTATGAAAAAATGGATTCGCAGGTAGATTGGTCAAGAAGTGACTGGGCAGATTTTTTTTTGTATTTGCTGTTGTCTTATCAGTGGCTCACATTCACAACAATGAGCCCTCTAAAAAAGTGATATGGACTCATACTTGTTCATGTTTCATAAACTTTCCTTTTTTCTTGGTCCTGGGAAAGTTTTCACTTCTTGCCCCCCCCCCCAAATGTAAAAAAAAATTCAATTTTTTTCCACATTTCAAAAAGTTGAATTAGGTCAAATATGTGATTTTTGTAGAAGTTTATAATGGAAGTAGGTGAGAAAAATAAAAATGAAAAACATTACCAGAGTTTAGCATCATAGTTTTGGTGTGGACGGTAATGAAACATTGAAAATGTGACCTCGCCTCTGGTTGAAAGGTCACACTTGAAAGGTCATTGAGGACAATCTATTTAAACTGGTTAGACAGAGAGACTTGACCTGGGCTAGCCTTTCATTCATTCATTCTCCAAACCGCTTATCCTTACTCGGGGTCGCGGGGATGGCGGAGCCTATCCCAGCAGGCATTGGGCGGCAGGTGGCGAGATACCCTGGGCGGGCCGCGATATTATGAACCCTACATAGCCCTCGCCAAAATCCCGTACCCTGTCCCAAATCTCGCGAACGGACGCCGGATTTCCGCTGCGTTGCTAAGGAAACAATCAACTATCAACTCGGTGCGAAGCAAAGCTAACGTTAGCTACCTTCAATTTTGTAATTTTGTATTTTTCGCAATTTTGGACAGCTGGCTGCTTTTGGAATTTTGGACTGCTGGCTGTCAACAACAGAACGGAGGTAAGTAACGTTAGTTTGATTTAAGTGTTTGCCCTGAAAACGAAATTAAGCAGGAAGTCTAGATTATTTTTGGTTTTGATTAAAAATAATCAAAATATTAAGTTACATAACTTATGAATCGTCTAAAAAGTGAACCATGGGGTTGAAATTATGATTGTGAGGGAAAGAATAGCCTTAAGTTGACTAACCTAACAATTTTAGGTTACAAGGTCTGCCTCTGCTCCTTGGATACGTTATTGGTATTATATTAATGTTGATTGTGGATAACTTTGACAGGTTAAATTGTGGGTGTACAGCGTTTCCTTGATGAGCGCTAACCCCATAACAACATATTTTCGCGTTGCTACGGTGGCGCACACGTGACAAAGCCAGAAACGGGATTTTGGCGAGGCCTATGTAGGGTTCATAATATCGCGGGCGGGCCGCCAGGCCATCACATCTCACTGACATCACTGGGCTACTAGCCATGTCCAGTAGCAATCTACAAATTCTCTCGGAAACTCCGTTTCCATCGAGACACTTTTGTGTGTGTCATTTATTTTCATGTGAATTTTCGATATGAAGTTTGAAACTGCAAACGAGAAAAAGCTGAACAGAAACACCAAAATAACAACGAAAACTTATATTCACACTGACACCCTTGAGGAGAAATACTGATGTGCCAATGAGGAAGTGGAGGTAGTGGGCTGTGTTAAAGAGACGAAAAATGAATTTTCAGATTTCTCTGAATATCAACCCTTCCACTCCCATTTTCTCCAGGATCGTCTTCGGTGGCAGTTTAACGCACCAAGACAGAAACCAAGCTCACGTCGAGGGATGTGATTACTATCAGGGGTTTTCGTGACTTTTCAAAAGCTTGTCTAAAATTGGTTTTAACCTTCTCATGGAAACACGGCGAGTGTGAAGATCTAAACAAATACGCTTCTCGTGCCACACGTCCTCAATGTATCTAAATGGTTTTTAGGATGTTGCAACGGTGGTGACTTTCTTGCATCTTATAGGGATGTGTTGACTTCAACAGTCTTTTATGTTGAAGTAGGGAGGATTCATTCTTGGTTGTTCTTTTCTCTATAATCTCATCAGTAACTTCCACAGTAAGCTCAGAGAAGAGAAAGTGTTCTGCGAAAGTTCAGATGGCGTTTTAACTTGTTGACGTCCTCTAGCATCAGGAATCAGGAACACTTCCGTCATTTCACTTCATGTACTTGCGCACATGAAGTGAAACGAAATGCCGTTTCCCCCCAGCCCACAGCAGCGCAACATACAGACAAAAACACATTCAAGAACTACAAGAACACACATATTCAAACTAACACATATATCCAAACCAAAAAATAAAAATCACTGTCCAACAAACGCCAGCCTGGATGACTGTCGGAACAGCCGGTCTGCATGGGCTAGCAGTTAGCCTATAGCCTGCCCCGATTACGCGTCTTGTCAGACCGCCCTCCGTGTTTCCTCCCCGGGCGCAGCTCCAGGCAGGGGCCTTGGTCCCTCTGGCAACGGGACGAAGCAGACAAAGCCCTCCCAGCCGATCCAGCACCAGCTCTCCCAGCCAGACACCCTTGACACACCTCCCCGCACTTCACACGACGACATCAAAAACACCAGACAACGCCAGGCGAGGCCGCCGCCAGACCGCCCTCGGTGTTATCGGAACTGCCGGTCTGCATGGGCTAGCAGTTAGCTTAGCCTGCCCCGCTTCCACGTCCTGTCAGACCGTCCTCGTGTTACCTCTTCGGGCGCAGCTCCGGGCAAGGCCGCGGTCCCCGGGCCCACAGCGCAGCAGGCCAAGCTCTCCCAGCCAACAAACGAAGACAAAAATTAAGCCGCAGACAAAGACACTGCATCGACGGTACTGGATGAGGCCACCATTTGCGTCGCCATCTTCCCACACCGGAAGCGGAAGGAAAGAAACTGTAATAACGCACAAAGAAATATCTTTAAAAAACTGCAGAAAATTGTACAGAACCGTAATAACAGCTAACAGTAACAGCAAGTAAAGGAGAGCAAATAGTGGTGGATTGTCTGTGAAATAATCGTTCTGTCTCAACGACTCTTTCAGTGAGTCCTTCATTTTGATGAGTCGTTCTTTTCCTTAAGGCTCCGACACACTTAGACTGAACCGATTGAAAGAGGTCCGGACGATGGGTCTTGCCTTTTGTCTTGATTGTATTCACATTAGGTGAAAGGGAACAGATTGAGTGTTTCATACATTAAGGCTCACTAGCCCAATTCTTCACGTCTCATCTCGAATAGCAAGTCGAAGAGACGAGACCACAAAAGAAGAGACGGAGAGAGACACGGTGGTGCATCTCTTCTGAAAGACACGCTACCTCTTTGTACCTGTGTGTATGTGGACGCGCATGTGTTTGTGTGTTCACACATTTTCCTACTTGTGTGCGATCTTCCAGAATTCAGTGCCAGAGAGGTGCAGAGCTGACAGTTCATTCGATACACTGAAGGTCATGCAGGTAATACCAGAAGACGTTTGTGCACACATAGGCTGGAAAAGTTGCATCTGTCCTCTGCAGACTGCGTCCTACTTGGATGCAGAAATCTGCATACACGTTCTGTGCTTTTTCCACTCCGCTGTGCACAGTAGGCACTCGGAGTTTGTGGAGGAAAAAAAACAACAACATCGTGTCATTTTTTCCTCCAGTCATCCTTTCCCTGGAATTATGAAACATCTGCTGAATTGGGTCAAACTGCAGTGTTCAATCTCCCAACAGTTTAACTCTTTTTAATAGGATGGTGGTTACTAACACTTACCAGGAATACAACGGCATGACAGAGCAGCAAAAACCAAAAACATGATAATGTGCTCTTCTCTTCCTGCCCAGTTGTTTCTTTTTTAAAGCTTTTTTAATCTGAACTCTGCCACCACAGAAAACTCAAGAGGTTTCCAGTTTTATCATAGAGGAGGAGCTGTCAGTTGTGGATTTGGGTGAGACAGGAAAGCCATAGCAAATAGCAGCCATACCAACATGTACCCTGGCTCTGCTGAATGACAGAAGCTAAGCAGGTGTGGGCTTGGCTAGTACTTGGATGGGAGACCTCCTGGGAAAATGAGTTGCTGCTGGAAGTGGTGTTGGTGGGCCAGTAGGGGGCAGTCTTCCCTCTGGTCCTAATAAAAACAACAAAAAAATCTAAGTGCCCCAGTGCAGTGACGGGGACACTGTGCTGTAGGAGATGCCGTCCTTCAGACGAGACATTAAACCGAGGTCCTGACTCACTGTGGTCATTAAAGAGCCCATGAAACTCCGGGATGCAGCGTTCAAGTCACGTAACTGAGGCCTACAGTGCAGCCAGATCCAACCTCAAAAAGTGCATCAGACCAGCCAAACATAAATATTCCCTACGAATAGAGGACCACTTTCACAATAACCCTGATCCCCGGCGAATGTGGCAAGGCATTTAGTCTATCACAGACTACAAAAGCTCCAATAGCAGTCCCACTGTCCATGATGCCTCCCTGCCAGACAAGCTAAATCATTTCTATGCCCGCTTCAACAAGGACAATACTGACCCGGCCACAGAAATCCCCAGCCACCCAGAGAACCAGGTGCTCACTCTATCAGTCGCAGAGGTCAGAGAATCACTGCGCAGAGTGAACACACGGAAGGCTGCCGGACCGGACAGCATACCGGGTCGAGTCCTCTGGGAATGTGCCGACCAGCTGGCTGAGGTCATCACAACTATATTTAACCTCTCACTGCCCCAATCCATAGTCCCGGCATGCTTTAAGACCACCTCGATCATTCCTGTCCCCAAGAAACCAACATCCACATGTCTGAATGACTACCGACCCATAGCACTCACCCCCATTGCCATGAAGTGCTTTGAGAGACTGGTTCTGGCTCACATCAAAAACATTTTCCCCCCCACATTCGATCCACATCAGTTCGCCTACCGTCCCAAAAGGTCTACTGAGGATGCCATTGCCACTGCCCTGAACATTGCTCTGACCCACCTTGAACTTAACAACACATACATCCGAATGCTGTTTATGGATTATAGCTCTGCCTTCAACACTATCATCCCCGCCAAACTAACCACCAAACTTCTCTCCCTTGGCCTCAACCCCCCCCCCCCCTCTGTAACTGGACCCTGGACCTCCTGACCAATAGACCCTAGTCTGTTAGCTTAAGTAACCACATCTCCTCCACCCTGACCCTCAGCCCAGGTGTACCTCAAGGCTGTGTTCTGAGCCCCCTCCTTTTCTCCCTCTTTACCCACGACTGCCTGCCAACTCACCTTTCAAATGTTATAGTTGAGTTTGCAGATGACACCACAGTCATTGGCCTTATCACCAACAACGACGAGACAGCCTACAGGGATGAGATTCAGCACCTCACATCATGGTGTACTACCAACAATCTTGTCCTCAATGTGCAGAAGATGAAGGGCTGATTGTGGACTTCAGGAGGTCTAGAAGCTGCAGCCACTCCTCCATACACATCAATGGGGTGGAAGTGGAGCGGGTTTCCAGCTTTAAATTCCTTGGAGTCCACATCAGCGAGGAACTTTCCTGGACATTAAACACCCAGGCCCTGGTGAAAAAGGCCCAACAATGCCTGCATTTCCTGAGTAGGCTGAGGAGCGCCCGTCTATTCCCCAAAATTCTCACCAACTTCTACCACTGCTCCATAGAGAGCATCCTGACCAGCTGCATCTCAGTGTGGTATGGCAACTGCACCTCAGTAGACCAGAAAGCTCTGCAGCGGATCGTCAAGGCGGCCCAGCATATCACCGGTACCCAGCTCCTAGCCATAAAGGACATTTATTAAAAACGCTGCCTTCGAAGGGGTCTCAGCATAAGCAGAGATCCCACCCACCCCAACCATGGACTGTTCTCCCCCCTGCGCTCTGGGAGGCGCTACAGGAGCCTCAGAGCCCGCACTACCAGGCTCAAAAACAGCTTCTTTCCACAAGCTGTTGCCTACCTGAACCTGGCTACCCACTGAATGTCTGTAGATATTTTTAAATATGTTGTACTCTTGCTCTTTTTTTAAAATTTATTTTTAGCTTTGGTCTTCATGTGTGTATATCTTATCCTGCGTTTGCTGTGTTTGTCTGTGTCTGTCTTGAACTGTTTGGTGAAGCCAGAGCCCTCATTTCATTTTTAACATGTGCCTGCACATTGTTTTTAATGACAATAAACTGAATTGAATTGAATTGAATTGAATTGAATTATCACAAAGAGTAGGGTTCCCCTGGAGTCCTGGCAAAATTCACCACCTGGCTCTCTCCATCTGGCCACCTAGTCATCCCCCGTATAATTCTCTGAATGATTCCTCCCTCTCCACCTCAAGCTGATGTGTGGTGAGCGTTCTAGTGCGAAATGGCTGCCATGCATCACCCAGGTAGGTGCTACACATTGGTGGTGGTTGAGGTACGTTACCCCCTTCACTGTGAAGCGCCTTGGGTGTCTAGAAAAGTGCTACATAAATGTAATCCATTATCATCACCATCAAATACCCCACACACACACACACACACACACATACTTATTCATGTGTATCTTTTTTTTTCAAATTCATCAAGGTGGTCCAACAACTTAAAAAAAATCTCTTAGTGCTTATTGACAGATGCAGGGGGGGGGGGATTGAAACTGTTCCAAAAACATTTATGATGGACAACGCTTTTGGAGCTGACGTGTTAACTTAATGGACAAAATGTGAGGATGTAAATTTGGACGTGGTGTGGAAAGGCCTTAACAATAGACAAAGACAACAGTCGGGTCAAACGCATTTTACATGCCATACAAGCCTTTAAAACTTGGGCCAGTCATCCTGTTTCGAGCTGAATGTTGTCTCAGTTTATATTTCAGACCCAGGTTCTGTGCTCAGCATGTACACACCAGGCTTCGATAGAGGCTCTGCCTTTGTTGTCACTCCTCCATCACGGCAGTGTCTCGTAAAGGTTAATTCCTCTTTTATTACAAACTGGGTCTAGCTTTTACCATCGTGCATGTCAGTTAGAAAAATGATATAAGCGAGATGCATGGTGGCAAAACCTATGAAAATACGCTACGTAACATCCTGTTGTAAGTTCTGTCGTGCCATCTGCTGTTGCCGGTGTGATCGGATTTTGCCGTCCTGCTCTCAGCCACAATAATGACTTCCTGTTTTCCGTCTAGCCGTTTACTTGATTCTATGTGAATGCGTCTATCGCATCATTTTCGCTTGCTAGCTGGGGGTGCTGTTAGCTGTTGCACAGAAAGTTGGCCACAAGTGTACAAGTAGCAATGAAGGCTGAATGAATAACGTCTGCATTCTGTTCAATTTAGGAAATCTGGGTTTCCAACAACCTAGTAAGGATAATACAGCAGAATGGCCCGTTGAAGTCAGAGTTTTCCACTTTCTCAACTCTGAGATAGAGTTGTCTGAACGGAACAGGAAGGCAAACATCATGGACAAACAGCCAACATTATCATCAATTCAGACTTCCTCCATGCTAACTGCAGTGTCACTGGCCATCGGGTACAGAACTTGTCAAATCTGTGTAGAAGAAAGCTTGACCCCAGGGTTAACTTTATGTTAATCAGCTATCACATTACATTTCCTGGTTTGTTAAGAATGGTCTGAATGGATTTTATTCCAAAACATTGACACACTTCTTGTAATGACACGCTGAGCACTAGGCTTCAGCTAACTGTTAAATCCAGTAGTAGCATCTTCATCCCTTTTTAATGTCTAGGGGGGATTAAAAGAGAGGCAGGGATTGTGATGTCAGCCATGGCTGCCACTTACGATACGTAATACTACTACTACTACTACTACTTTCGGCTGCTCCCGTTAGGGGTCACCATAGCCGATCATCCGTTTCCATCTCTTCCTGTCTTCTGCATCTTCCTCTGTCACGCCAGCCACCTGCATGTCCTCCCTCACCACATCCATAAACCTCCTCTTTCCCTCTTCCCTGGCAGCTCCTTATTCAGCATCCTTCTCCCAATATACCCAGCATTTCTCCTCCACACGTCCAAACCATCTCAATGTTGTGTTTCTTGTTTTGTTTCCAAACCGTCCAACTTGAGTGGTCCCTCTAATATAATCGTTCCTAATCCAGTCCTTCTTTGTCACCCCCAATGAAAATTTCACCATCTTCAACTCTGCCACCTCCAGCTCCGCCTCCTGTCTTTTCATCAGTGCCACTGTCTCCAAACCAAACAACATAGCTGGACTCAACCATCTTGTAAACCCTCCCTTTAACTCTTGCTGGTACCCTTCTGTCACAAATTACTCCCGACTCTCTTCTCCACCCACTCCACCCTGCCTTATATGTAATAGCTACTGCTTAATTTTTAAATGCTGAGATTCCAGGACACAGAGTATTGGACCCAGCAGGTAGAGAGTAAGTGTAACCCACAAAGAGAATCCATTCAAGTAACTTTTTATTCGTCCGCAGGACGCATTTTACAAATCCCTAAAAATCATCAGCCAGTTCACCATACATACAGCCAACCAGCAAGATTTTTAGAGCACAACCAAAGCTTTTGATGGTGTAGGAGGGAAACTCAACAGCTGCAGATTAAGCCCCGTTTTGCTCAGCGTTGTATTGTTTAGTTGTCTGGTGAGCCTGGAACAGCCTTTTGGCAGCAAATACAGACATAAGCACTTTTTGTCTTTTTCATTTAGAGAAGGGAGTATGTGGCCCGATAGAAATTAGTGCAGAGAGGACGGAAATGAGCAGAAATGACCTCTTCTTCTGGTGCCTTTTCCTGGAATTGTCCAAGGTTGTTTTGTCAAACAGATCAACCGGTGAACAAAGGTTGCAGAGAACCAGCTGATTACCTGCTGTCACCAAGGCAATGGGAGGAAATCCACAATAAACACTTTGGTCTGTTTTCAATGGTGGCTGTGCTGAATGCCTCTTGTCCCAGCGGACCTCAGCTGAGTGGGAAGCTTTTTTCCAGATGCTTTTGTTTTTGTTTCAAACAGCCGCTCATCCTGAGGATGAAGTCATCTGCTATTCCGGCTCTCATAAAAACAGAAATCCCCAAACAAAGTTTGGCTCATTCCACATTCAGCTTCAGTTTTGTGTGCATTTCCACGGCATGTGAACTTTGACAGATGGGAAGGAAAGGGAGTTTATACACTGGATGGCCAGTGACCCGTGATGTGGGACATCAACTGGAAGGCAGCATTAGTTCATCTTTTGGTTTGGTTTGTTGTAATTATGCAGGTAAAGAACACAAATGGATAAATCTTGGTGGGGGTTTTTTTCTGATGTGAATTGAGACTTTCCATGGACATTTATGAAAAAAATAAGGTTTGGACCTTAAGGCCCTTGAAACCTGTTAAAATGCCAAGCTTAGATAAAGCATACCTTTCAGAAATGGCACGATTACTTATAATTATATATCATTACTTGTCTGTACTGTTTATACACCAGCTACTTACCCACCACCTCAGACTGAACAGGTTAAGCAGTGGACACATGGATGGCGGAGCTGTCTGCGGGGATTTCAGCAGATTTTCCTGACAACTCTGGGCATCAGAACAACATAACACTAAGAACATCATGAATAATGATGCAATCAGTGTGCCAAGTCAGTTTTATTTGTATAGCCCAATGTTCACATAGTCCCCACATGTTGACAATGCAGTTTCCAATTTCTCTTAATCTTCTTAAGAGGAAACTCACTGTAAAATTACAGTATGGAAGAAAGGTTACGATGTAACCCGAATATTTCTTGTAAACGATGTAAAATAAAGAGGTCATACAACGAAGATAGCTGTCTCTGAAAGTTTTTAAGCAGATTCCCTCATCATGAATGTCGCCATCGAAACCATTTCAACCCCTCAGAGAAATCCCCCGGATCGCTTGTGTAACGCTCTGACGTCACGTTGGCTCAGCACATGGCACGTAAGACTCGAAGCACTTCAATGGCGGGTCACTACACCGCAACCGTTTTTTACACCATTTCCTTCGCTGAAGGACACGGTTAGTCCAACTCCTACTGGCTGCCTTCAGAGTCCCTCTTCACCATCTAGTCTGTGGAAGCCGGTTTCGTCTTACGTGTTTTGTCTCTTCTGTACTGAAGAGTGACACCGGTGGAGTTTCTCAGCTTTCAGCCCATGCGACTACTACATGGCGCCCCCTAGTGGCTTTACGGTCAAACATACCTGAAACTTTTCTTACAGGCCTAGTTTTCACAAAGTAGACCAGCCCATCCGAGTATTTATTTCACATTTTTAATTTCTTCAACTTCACAGTCACTGCTTCAAGTGACCTCTTCATCGGCTAATAGATATTATATATAGCTAAGCCATTCTGTAATATGTATCTCAGAATTGTGTTAAGGATCTGAGTACAGATAATACATATGTGTATACAGACGAGGTGACAAATTAAAGAAAAACCTGAATGCTTGACCTGACTGTCGGGAGCAAGCGTTCAGGTAAGTCGGGGGGCTCTGTTACACTGTGTGTGTGTGTGTGTTTGGGGGGGGGTCACTGCAAATCAATGCAACGTTTCGTTGTTGTTGGAACCCCCCCCCCCAAATTGTATCCGTCCAAGTACCCCACTCTTCCGAGCCGTCCCGGTCGCTGCCTGACCCCTTTTGCTGATCCGGGGAGGGCTGCAGACTACCACATGCCTCCTCCGATACATGTGGAGTCGCCAACCACTTCTTTTCACCTGACAGTGAGGAGTTTCACCAGGGGGACGTAGCACGTAGGAGGATCACGCTATTCCCCCCAGTTCCCCCTCCTCCCCAAACAGGCGCCCCGACCGACCAGAGGAGGCGCTAGTGCAGCGACCAGGACACACACCCACATCCGGCTTCCCACCCGCAATTGTGTCTGTAGGGACGCCCGACCAAGCCGGAGGTAACATGGGGATTCGCACCGCCAATCTCCGTGCTGGTGGGCAATGGAATAATAGACCGCTATGCCACCCAGACGCCCAAATCAATACAAAGTTATTCTGAGTGATCAGCTTTATCCTATGATGAAACATGGGAGTGGACTCTTCCAGGATGACAGTGCCCCCATCCGCAGGGTCACTGAATGGTTCGATGAGGGTGAAAATAATGTAAATCATATGCTATGGCCTTCACAGCCGCCACATCTCAACCCAGCTGATCACCTACGGCAGGTTTTGGACCGACATGTTAGATAGTGCTTTCCACCACCACCATCATCAAAACACCAAATGAGGGAATATCTTGTGGAAGAATGGTGTCCATCCCTCCAGTAGAGTTCAGAGACTTGTAGAATCCGAGATAAGGAGCATCGAAGATGTTCTGGAGGCTCCCGGTGGACCAACACCTTACCAATATACTTTATGTTGGGTTTTACTGTAGTTTGCCACCTGTCTGTGTATACACACACACACACACACACACACACACACACACACACACACACACACACACCTTTTTTGAGGTGTAAGTTGATTAATCTATCTGTTTGATGGTGGAATGAGAGTGTCAAAGTTTTAATTTTGTGCACAATATTGTGGGCAAAATACTTGCAAGTCCCTCCTGTTATTTCAAAAGGAGCATTTGTTTATTTACTGCATTTTTGTGACGTGAATGGCGTCGTGAGTCAGAGTTACTTTTACCACACAGCTGATTTCTTTGGAAAATGGAGCAGCAGTTTCCTTCATAACCTCGTTAATCTCCAAGTACTTGACATAGCGCACAACCACGGCGTATCAGCCAGAAGGGCACACAACCAACCGGCGCGTGTGTGTGTGTGTGTGTGTGTGTGTGTGTGTGTACGCGCCCTCGCGCGTGCGCGTTTACCCTTACACACCGGACGCCATTCTCAACTCCCCTCAGGAGCATATTTACCCTTCGGTGCCCTTTTCAAGAGGGAGACCATCTATGTTTTGGCTTGGATCTGGGCCGTTATTATAAGCCAAACAAAGGAGGCAAGCCTTGGCACAGCGCGGGGCTGGAAGAGCCCACCCTGCCTCCCCCCCACAGTCGCTGGGGTTCAAACTTCTGCTTCAGCAACTCAAGCCATTGGACATCAGGAACAATTGCCTAGGTCACCTCCTTTAAAAGGCATTTGCAAAGCAAGTCCGATCTTATTTTTTTTATTTATTTTGGCTTTTCCCCTCTTTTTCTCCCCAATTACCCCACTCTTCCGAGGCGTCCCGGTCTCTGCTCCACCCCCTCTGTCGATCCGGGGAGGGCTGCAGACTACCACACGCCTCCTCCGATCGCCAGCCGCTTCTTTTCACCTGACAGTGAGGAGTTTCACCAGGGGGACGTAGCGCGTGGGAGCATCACGCTATTCACCTCAGTTCGGCAGGCGCCCCGACCGACCAGAGGAGGCGCTAGTGCAGTGACCAGGACACACACCCACAACCGGCTTCCCACCCGCAGACACGGCCAGTTGTGTCTGTAGGGACGCCCGACCAAGCCGGAGGTAACACGGGGATTCGAACTGGCGAGCCCTGCGTTGGTAGGCAACGGAATAGACCGCTACACT
This sequence comes from Lampris incognitus, assembly GCF_029633865.1. Taxonomy (NCBI): domain Eukaryota; kingdom Metazoa; phylum Chordata; class Actinopteri; order Lampriformes; family Lampridae; genus Lampris; species Lampris incognitus. Next base: position 17,715,754 of record NC_079215.1, on the reverse strand, counting down.
ACCCGGACGTCCAAGTCGGAATTTCTCTATCTGAAAATTTTACACATCAAAAAAAAGAAAAAGAAAAAAGACAAGACCTTATGTTTTGTGCATTAAGTTCACTCACCAACTCTGAAAAAGTCATCTAGCACAGTTTTGATTTGTTGCAGCATTTTTCGCATCCGTCAAAGGAATCTCATGGTGCGCAGCCTTTACCTTTCCGATGGCTTAACAAGGTGTGTTTGTGTGTGTGTACGTGTGTCTGTATGTGTGTTTGCGTGTGTCCCTACCGTAGAAACACGCCGCCTGTTCAGGATCAAGTAGCTTGTGGTAATCGGTGCTCTTCTTTTTCAACCTGGACCACTGACATCCCGCAGCTCCTGTTCACTGAAACTCTCCCTGCCCTTGAGGTCCTCTCAGATTCGGATGAACCCAGTCGGCCCCATTCCCCCCCCCCCCAGACGTGAGAACCGCACAAGTCGTCCTCGCTGCTTGAAGACACGTTTGTTCTTGCGTTGCGAATTTCGCAACAGATGATTAAAAATAAATCCACTCACTGTGCAAGATTCCTGCCTGTTTAGTTTTGTTTTTCTTCAGAAGACTGATGAAAAAATGCATGAGAAAATGTGGACTTGGCGGGCCAGAGGCCTTAAGTATCCCCATCCCGTGCGCCAAGGCCCAGTCCTTTACCACGTGACGAGCTCGGCTGTTCCTCTTGAAGGAAAGTAGTCTAGCGCATCTGACGCCATAATTTAGTCTGATTTAACGACTTTTTGGACAACTGCCTTATTTCCTCTCTAAAATCACCCAACTCGTAGCAAGAGTGATGCTTTTCTTAAAGGGAAATGTTAAAGCTGAATATATCTGCTGAAATGACGTAACTCCTTTGCTTTGTTCTTTAACGCTGCGGCACACTGCAGAACACAAAAACATCGCAATGTTGATTTTTTTTTGTTCACGACGTTGATCAGCCTTAGTAGTGGCTAAAATTACAAATAATAATGATAATGTAACGTGCATGGATAAGTAGACACGTTGGTCCTTAATTAACGGGTCGGACACTTTAGTCGACTGGTTAACGTTGTCGCTTGCGGAGTGGGAGACAGGGGTTCGCGTCCCGGCTGTGGCGACGGTTTCCCAGACTATCCCCCACCCCCCGAATTCGCTACAATAATATTAAAAAAAAGTGTTGGGTGACGTAGCGGTCTGTTCTTTTTCCAATCAACACGGGAATCACCGGTTCGAATCCCGTGTTACCTCCATCCCTACAGACACAATTGGCCGTGTCTCCGGGTGGGAAGCCAGATGTGGGTATGTGTCCTAGTCGCTGCACTAGCGCCTCCTCTCGTCGGTCGGGGCGCCTGTTCGGAGGGGAGGGGGACTTGGGGGAATAGCGTGACCCCCCGGCGAAAATACTCGCCGTCAGGTGAAAAGAAGCGGCTGCAGGCTCCACGTGTATCGAAGGAGGCACGTGGTAGTCTGCAGCCCTCCCCGGATCAGCAGAGGGGGTGGAGCAGCGACTGGCACGGCGCGGAAGAGTGGGGTAATTGGTGGTGTTGTACACTCAATGGTTTTTTTTTCCAGCCAAAATAGAGAATCAGCACCTTTGTGTTTCTTCACTGTCATCTACACCAAAACCACCCCCGCCCCACCACCACCACACAACGGGTTAATGTCCAAACCTGAGCGCTGAGTCTGCAGTTCAGATTTACAGCCAGACGGTTTGACTCGCCTCTCCTTCGTTGTGAAATGCCTTCCAGTGACGAGATCAGCGGTGACTGTGTGTCAGCTCATCACATGATCATGCCACATGACCTGCTCGCTCTAAAACGGTGAAATCACAGCGCATCGCAGAGGCAGCCTGCTTCCTGTCAGCCAAAGGTTATAGCGCCATAATCTGTACTTCACTTTTTTTCCAGTAAAGACCTGCAAACACGAGTCCTGTCTTTCCCTCTCTTGCCCTTCATCCCCCCTCTCTCTCTCTCTTCCTCTCAGTACACACAAACATGGTCAGGCTGCCAACTCCAATCAGACCGGTGACTCATAGGTTGCACAATGGGCCAGGCTGTGTAATCACATAACACTGGCTTATCTGTCTCACCAAGGGCAACTAGTGTACTCTGACCCACAGTACATGGCTGTGTGGGACTTCTGTATTTACATCACTCTGTGTGTGTGTGTGTGTGTTGCAAGAGACAAAGATTAGGAGGAAGTGAAATAATATGCAAAATTCAGGTTTGAAAGATAGCAAGCAAGACTGAACAAACACTCAACCGACAACACATTATTTTGCACATGAATATCGTTCAAGATAGACAGTAGACCATACATAACTACATATAGACAGTATCACTACATAGAGACAGTAGACCATACATATCACTACATAGAGACAGTAGACATTACATATCACTACATATAGACAGCATCACTACATATAGACAGTAGACCATACATATCACTACATATAGACAGTATCACTACATATAGACAGTAGACCATACATATCACTACATAGAGACAGTAGACCATAAATATTTCTCTATGTGCAACACAAAATTGTACCTATTACCCTTCATTTATTGTGTGTGTGTGTGTGTGTGTGTGTGTGTGTGTGTGTGTGTGTGTGTGTGTGTGTGTGTGTGTGTGGACAGATGGGCACCCTCAAGGAAGTAGCCAAGGGGTCAGTGTCACTGTGTCCCTGCCTGCACAAGCAAACATTCAAACACACACACAAATTTACCAAAAACACAGTGATACAGGATGTTCGCACACATCCGTGCCTTTTCTGTATCACACATGCATGTGTAAAAATACACACACGCATGCACGCACACGCACACACGCGCACACAGCGTCCAGGTCCCTGTGAGGGCTGCTCTCAGTAAATGCACAGCTTAACAATGTGTCAAACACATGACTCGCCGTGTGAGGGCTTAGCTGTGCAGGTTTAGCCGTACCACAGAGCTGCTGCGTCCACCATGATCCCCCCCCCCCACTTCAGTTACATAAGTATTACTCTACTCTTCTGTTCAAGTTTACATAAGTGGTGCAAACATATTCATTTTGGACGTATATGTGAATACTGCATATGTAATAAGGTGTGCGAAGCCCACTTGCAAGCTAGCCAGGTGTGGTGCGCCCCTGGCTTGAAAGCAGTTTCAACAGCCCAAAATGAAAACATAGAAACGATGGCATGATGCAATGTGCTGGGGTTGTGGTCTGGCCCTCAGCCCACTTCATCAACACATTTTAACCCCTTTTTTGCTCCATATACATTCACAACACGTGACATTAAATCCTGCAGTCTACATGTCTAGTCATTCTGGGGGCATCTGGGTAGCGTAGCGGTCTATGTTGTTGCCTACCAGCACAGGGTTCGCCTGTTTGAATCCCCGTCTTACCTCCGGCTTGGTCGGGTGTCCCTACAGACACAACTGTCCGTGTCTGCGGGTGGGAAGCCGGATGTGGGTATGTGTCCCGGTCGCTGCACTAGTGCCTCCTCTGGCCGGTCGGGGCACTTGTGCGGGGGGGGGGGGACTGGGGGGAATAGCGTGATCCTCCCACGTGCTACACACCCCCGGTGAAACTCCTCACTGTCAGGTGAAAAGAAGCGGCTGGTGACTCCACATGTATGGGAGGAAGCGTGTGGTAGTCTGCAGCCCTCCCCGGATCGGCAGAGGAGGTGGAGCAGCGACCGGGACGGCTCAGATTGGCCTGGAACAATTGGGGAGAAAAAGGAGGGGGAGGGGGGGTAAATAAATAAATGTGCAGTCATTCTTCTCTGTAGCTCATTAGCAAGGCTACAAAACCACACCAACACATCCCACCATGAACTCACAACGTGTTGTGCTCACATCGCAACTCCTTCACACTGCATGAGACTTGAACCGGTGTACACTTGACATTGGGCAACCGTGAAGAGGACAGACGGATGCGGCAACAGACCCGGGCCGAGACCTGATACGGAGCCGAATGAGAACTCACCCTGGATGCGGGGACTGTCACCTTGGTTCAGAAAGTCTGCATGCTTCTGGGTCAGTGGTGTTGTTATCGCAGGCCAAAGAGCAGCTTGTACGGCGAACACACAACCCATTGTCGTCGATGCCTTGCTGCCCAGATAACGGCTCTGTAAACACCGTGGCAGATTAGCGTTTGGTGAGGGGGCTGTAAAAGAACAATCCTTTGTGTTTGCGTGTACAAATTGTCATCCTGGTACAGCCCAGGACATAAAGCACACTCGTAAATAGTGCGCGCATGCACACAAAGCTCTTTTATTAACACACACACGCGCACACATATACACGTACACACACAGAACCAACACCGAACGCTCACACACATCAACACAAAGTACAAATATTTACACATATACACACAAAAACTAACATGCTGGACGGGAACACAAGACATCATACCCTCCCACACACACACACACACACACACACACACACACACACACACACACACACACACACACACACACACACACAATAGATAAAGATGGAAAAACAGAGAGGAGTTGAAGAGAGCGAGATAGAAGCGGAGGACGAGAACGGGTAAGTTGTTGGTTCCTCCATCTTCTAATCGTTTAAGACAGAACCAAACGCACACCCAGTTTCTTGCACAGGTCCGCGGTCCCTCACACACACCACGCCGTACACCCTCCCATCTGTTTCCAATGAGCGCCGAGATGAATGGCTCTGCAGCGAAGCCCGGCTGGTTTGGGGTTTTCGGAGCGCGGTGACCACATGGGAGGCCCGGCCAACGATATACTGCAATCTGGCCCAGATGTGAGCAAGAGACGGGGGTGGAAAATATTGTAGAGCGGGTGATGATGTTTTATTCCAGCACTAGACGTCGTAAAAATGTTTCCTTTTAGCTCGAGGACTCACTGGGAGGGACTGGAATTGTTTTTCTTGTTTTTTTTTTTTTAATTTTATTTTACAACCTTCCCTCTCTCCCGACCTGAAACAGACACGCGTTCACATATGGCAACGCCGACAATAACACAACCAGACCGAGGGTCAAATAGCGTTCATTTTGCCCTGCGAGCGGCACCGGCTGGGTAGCTTGCCAGTGCTCGGATAGGTGGCAGGACGTGCACAGGACGCTTCCTGCGACGGACAAGTTTCTCAGCGAACTGCCCACCAACCTGCTGCGAGAGGGCCTCGGCAAACACCCAGTATGTGGGATTACCATCTAATCTGTTCATGCTGAATATGTCCAATGTGCTTTTTCCTCAGATTTGACCTTTGACCCTAACTCTAATAAGGGCCGAGACTGAATGAACCGTCTTCACAGCTGAGATAACCCCAGCCTGTGTAGTAGATGTGTAGCCCTGTTATGGTGGTGCACTAACTTTACTGACTGGGGAACTTTTTTTTTTTTCATCAGTGGACATTTTGCCGAGTGTGCACCTCCATACTCATGGCCACTGGTAGCCGCAAAGTACAACCTCAACTTACCACTGTTGGCCACTGGGAAGAGTCCAGTACAACCCCAGTCTTCTACTGTTGGCCACTGGGAAGTGTCCAGTACAACTCCAGTCTCCTACTGTTGGCCACTGGGAAGTGTCCAGTACAACCCCAGTCTTCTACTGTTGGTCACAGGGAAGTGACCAGTACAACCCCAGTCTCCTACTGTTGGTCAATGGGAAGTGTCCAGTACAACCCCAGTCTTCTACTGTTGGTCACTGGGAAGTGACCAGTACAACCCCAGTCTCCTACTGTTGGCCACTGGGAAGTGTCCAGTACAACCCCAGTCTTCTACTTGTTGGTCACTGGGAAGTGTCCAGTACAACCCCAGTCTCCTACTGTTGGTCAGTGGGAAGTGTCCAGTACAACCCCAGTCTCCTACTGTTGGCCACTGGGAAGTGACCAGTACAACCCCAGTCTCCTACTGTTGGCCACTGGGAAGTGACCAGTACAACCCCAGTCTCCTACTGTTGGCCACTGGGAAGTGTCCAGTACAACCCCAGTCTCCTACTGTTGGTCAATGGGAAGTGTCCAGTACAACCCCAGTCTTCTACTGTTGGTCACTGGGAAGCGACCAGTACAACCCCAGTCTCCTACTGTTGGCCACTGGGAAGTGTCCAGTACAACCCCAGTCTTCTACTTGTTGGTCACAGGGAAGTGACCAGTACAACCCCAGTCTCCTACTGTTGGCCACTGGGAAGTGACCAGTACAACCCTAGTCTCCTACTGTTGGTCACTGGGAAGTGTCCAGTACAACCCCAGTCTTCTACTTGTTGGCCACTGGGAAGTGTCCGGTACAACCCCAGTCTTCTACTGTTGGTCACTGGGAAGTGACCAGTACAACCCCAGTCTTCTACTGTTGGTCACTGGGAAGTGACCAGTACAACCCCAGTCTTCTACTGTTGGTCACTGGGAAGTGACCAGTACAACCCCAGTCTCCTAATGTAGGTCACTGGGAAGTGACCAGTACAGCCACAGTTGTCTGGCCATTGGGAGCTGACCAGTACAACCAGTCTTCTGCTCTTGGTCATTGGCAGCTGCCCGGTACATCTGGACAGCTGCCCAGTAGCCGGACACATTTTAAACTAGATGAGAGCTAACGCATAGCTGCCACATTGAAACCGGGTCTCGTGCTGAGTGGGTACTCCCTTTGTTTGCATGGGTTTCCTCTCACAGTCTAAACACATGCGACATATGAGACCCTAAATAGCCCATAGGTATGAATGGGAGTGTGAATGATTGCCTGTGTGCGTTTGTGTGTCCCCCAGCTTTCCACCCAATGCATACCGGGATATCCTCAGACCCCCCCCCCCAACCCTGAATTTGATTAAACAGGTAGAGGGAGTGAATTAATGATGAATGGCCTTGGCTGCAGGTTGGACACCGGTTTGGTAGTTGGCCACCACGAAGGCCAAGCTAAAAAAATAAAAATAATAAAATAAAATCTTTTTCCAGGTTTTATAAGGCTCCGGGAGGCCGAGATAATGAAAACCGCTCCATTTCTCAAACATAATGCACTTTCATTTTACACCTGATTTAAGGTGCTCTTCGGCTGCTTGGACGGCTGTTCCCCATCTCGCCTCACCTCCCTGTTAGGAGACATTTTATATGGCGTGTCAAGAGGAGCCGCCGCTAAAACCCCGGCACTCGCTTCCTAGCCCCGGCTCTCGGCAGCTTTGAAGTTCTCGGTAATCACCGAGCTAGATGTCAGACGCCCAGCCAGCGGACTGCCTCGCCGCGGCCTGAAAACTGTGATTTGTCTGGACATTACATAAGCCGTCATTATTTGCAGTTTCTCGCTATGAGGGCCCCCGTTACATCATGATTGAACTTTGCTGCGAGCCGATGATGTTATTTTTGGCTCGCCTGCACACGGCACCTGAATAGAGAAGGGCTGGCACCACCACAACGAGGATAGATAGAAGGAAGAAAGAGAGGGTTGGGGGGGAGGGGGGGGGGTTTAACAGGAAAAGGGATCTCTCCTCTGAAAAGGCCAGACTGTTCAAAAAAAAAAAAAAGAAATCCATGAAATTTAAATGCTGCTCTTCTGATGACTTAACCAGCCCGTCCCAGATGCACGCGACTGTCGGAAAGAGTGAACCGAGGCTTAAGTTGTGGAAAACCCAAAAATAAATAAATAACCCTCCCCGTATGGAACTTATTCGTTTTCCGTCATGCAAAAGCTACACGTGCACAAAGTCATGGCTTTAACTTTTGCGGAGGAGCAAGGGAGGTTTTATTGGACCGCGTGAAAAAACAAACAACAGTTTTGGAGAAGCGTTGCAGGAGAGACGTCGGGTGGTGTTGTGTTCCTGACAGGGCCGATGTGGGCGCTGATCACAGCTCCTGGACGCCTTCTCGTCTTTATACCACACCGCTAACAAGCCCGCGTCCCGGCCTGCGCAGCGTTCATTCCACCGGCTCCTCGCCTCCTCCCCCGGAGGGCACGGAGTCCCCCTCAGGTCTGCCCGTACTCTGTTTTCTCTGCTCCCTCCCTCTCTCTTTCTTTCTTCTTTTTTTTTCCACCAAGGAAAATTCCAGCTTCATTACCAGAGAATAGTTTATTTGGAAACACGTACTTTACGTTAACGTTTACCCCCATTTCCCATTTACCCTCACTCTCCATTCTGCCCCCCCCCAGATGTGGAACATCTGGCTTCTAGACTGACTCATTATTACTGGCTTCCTTTGATCACTCTCTCCCGCTCGCTCGCTTTCGCTCCCTCTCTTTCCATCAGTCCCCCTCTCTCTTTCTCGCCCTACCACTCCTTCTGCTGCCATGGCAACTGACGAATGTTTGGCAGGAGGCCCTGAGAGTGGCTGCAAGAGATTGTGTGTATGTGTGTGGATGTGTGTGTAACGTGGAGTGTGTTTGTGTGTGGGATGAAGAGATTTTGAGAATGGGTGTGTAAAGCGTGTGCAAAGCGCAAATGCGTATCCGTGTGTGCAAGTAAAGGAGAGCAAGACAGCCTGTGTGTGTGTGTGTGTGTGTGTGCGCGCATGTGTGTGTGTGTGCATGTGTGTGTGTGCGTGTGCATGTGCTTGTATGCATAAGAGGGAGTGGAAGTGTAACATGTACGTATGGTTATTTGTGAACGAGCGCGAGAGAAAGGGATGTGATGGAGGGAGGGGGGGAGGGAGCGCGGAGGGGCGGGGCTGACGCAGTTTGGCGTGTTTCCAGGCCAACCATAAAGCAGAGCTGAAATGAGGCCTTTGGCAGAACACCAGGTCTCCGAGAACAAAGATGTGTGCCTCCAGCACGGCGACAGGGCTCTGCTTGGCAGCCTCCGCGTTTTCCCAGCAGCCCTTTGCCTTGGCAGCCAGCCCACCTTCCCCTGCAGGCCTGCAAAGAGGATTAGACTAGAGCGAGGGTGGGGTTGGGTGGTGCTGGTGCTGGTGGTGACGGGGAGGGTAAAAGAGAGCCTTGTTTTTCCCCTCTCTCGTCTCCCCGCTTTTGCCCCCCCCCCCCGTGACATCACTACTCCTCGGCTTTCCAGACGCGAGCCGTCCGAAAGTGTTTTTTACTGCGCTATCTGACACACCGTTTTATTTGGTTTGGTTTTCCCGTAAAAAGAACACACACAAAAAAAAAAAAGACGTTGCTGTCAGTTTGCTGCATCTCGGGGCGGGTCGAAGCGCCCAAAATGGCGTCTCCTGCGAGTCTCCTTCCTCGCTTGCACCAGTAGCAGTATATTTCTGAGTATACGCGGCGATATAGACGACATTGAAAGCCTCGGGTGTTTGGGGGTCATGAGCTTTTCTTTGGAAGTATTTCCGGGGCAAATTTTGTGCCTCTCCTGGTGTCTCTGCATCTGTCTGTCTGTCTGTCTGTCTGGGTGCCGGAGATGCCCCAGAGCTCGTTGATGCGACAGAATAATCCCGTGTTAATTTTTTGTGTGTGCATCATTTGTCCCCAAAGGTTGTTGACCTGCCAGAAAAGCAGAGACATCCATCAATACCAGAGGTGAGACCCAGTCTGTCTGTCTGTCCATTCATTCCTGTCTGTCCGTCCGCCTAGCTCTCTTTACACCCAGGTAAGGGTGTGTGTGCGCGCGCGCCCCCTCCCGGGCTGTAAACCGAGGTTGGAACTTTTCATTGTTATTTAAGAGTGACTCGAGGGCTCACAGACTGGAATTCAACTCCTCAATGTGACTCCCGGCATGCAAATGAGATGGAGATTTGTTGGCTGAAACCGTAAACAGGGTAACGGGCTCTGTGCCAGCCGCCTAGAGCAGGAGAAACGAGGAGAACGGATGGATGGAGGGGAGGGGAGGGGAGGGGAGGAGGAGGAGGAGGAGGGGGGGTTTGAGAAAACAGGAAATGCTTTATTAGCGAGAATATTCTGACAGTGAAGCCCTGTGCCGGTCTCAGCGCGTAGCCCGGTTCGTCTTTTATCATACGCAGACATGAAACGACGGAGCCTCCGACTCGCGGGACTTCGTCCAGAATGCCCTTCGGAGTCATGAGCTCATGTGTTTTTACTGCAGTTTGGCTCGAGCGGGGATGAAATCCTCAGCCCTGGCAGCGGTGGCGCCCTGCCACACAGACCCAAACACGCGTATGAAGGGACGGGGATGCAACACAACTGAAGGTGTGATGCAATTACAGACAAGGGTTGCGCGACTTGTCGGAGCAATGGGGACGAGCGTCTGGCGTCTAGGTAGACAACGTCTGACGTTGAGAGGTTCAAGTTCCTCCACACCTCCCCAAGAGGACAGCGGGAACTTTTCAGGGGCAACACATATGTGACTTCTGGGCTGTAATTTGTTTGGCACCAACAGAGAGCGACAACCACCAAAATCTCGTAACCGTCGCTCCGGGCCGCATTTCAACCAAGCGACACATTTAAAGACGCCCCCCTCCCTCCCGCCCCCTTGGGGTTTTATTGGTCTGAATCTGCTCCTCTGTTTGAGTACCGGTCCAATTCTTAATTATTTGGAAATGTCAAAGTTGCCTCCAGTCGGGGCGAAATAAAAAAAAAAAGAAAAAAAGGAGGGTTTGTTTAATTCATCTTTTCTCGCCTTGTGTGCATCGTCTGCTCGCGCAAGAGAGCATCAAAGCCCGCGAAGCGTGTACAGTAATGCTTAATTTAAGGAACCTACTGTTTAAAAATTAAACGAGTTTAACACATCAAAGCCGACACTACAAAGCTATTTGTTCAATAATTAAGTGACTTCCACGCTTGTTCATTTGCCCGGAGGGGGGAAATGTCTGCAAAGGCGCGAGCACGGAGCCAGCGTGGCTACTCGAAGCTGATGACTCACAAGCTGCACCGGCGGCTACAGAAGGTCCGGTGACTCATGACAACCTTCGCCCCGCGGCAAACAAGGGCGAGATGGGACTACTCGCACCACTTTCACCCAGGTTTACGCGTAGCCCAAATTCACAAGGTAGTCTCGAAGGGCTTTCCAGTCAGTACAATATAGAGCAGTATACGAAATACCCAAAGCCATTCAGCGTAGATCTGGATTTTACTCTCCTCCCCTGTTAACTCTGTTGGACACCTACTAGGGGGAAATTCAGTTTAAAGGTGCATTCTGTAATCTTTTAAAAAATTGAAATACCATAATACCCTTTTCCCCAGTGGCATTTTCGCCGCAACAGCCATTCAATGTATTAGCATTTCGTATTTGCACTTTTCACTGGTGCCGGCGGTGTCCGCCATTCCCGCCAAGTGTTCAAATATAACGGGGATCCCGGTTCGAATCCCCGTGTTACTGCCGGCTTGGTCAGGTGTTCCTACAGACACAATTGGCCGTGTCTGCGGGTGGGAAGCCGGATGTGGGTATGTGTCCTGGTTGCTGCACTAGCGCCTCCTCTGGTCGGGCGGGGTGCCTGTTCAGGGAGGAGGGGGAACTGGGGGGTGGTAGCGTGTTCCTCCCACGTGCTACGTCATATACATCCCCTTGGCGAAACTCCTCACTGTCAGGTGAAAAGAAGCGGCTGGCGACTCCGCATGTATGGGAGGAGGCATGTGGTGGTCTGCAGCCCTCTTGGATCAGCAGAGGGGGGTGGAGCAGCGACCGGGACGGCTCGGAAGAGTGGGGTACAAATAATAATGGCGCCCAAACAGGAATTGGGTTGAGTCCACCACAAAATGAAAAGAAGGGGAAACTTGCATTTTGAATGCAGAGGAGCAAGCGGTAGATGCTAAAACACAAAGCTAAACATTATCCAACGTTTCATTGGGTTTAGCTAAAGGTCTGACATGGCTTGAAAAGCATTCTCAATTTGGATTACATTGTTGATCACTCTTCTTTCTCCAAAATACACATGCTACCGCTGGACTATGTTGCCCACGTCACACCCAAAATCTGCAACAAGATCTGGGTTAGAGGAAAGAAAGATAGTGAGTAAGGTCTACAGGAATGATAGGCAGGCTTATCTTTCTTTACACAGTGCGAAAAGTAAGAGCCAACTAGCGCTGTATGCATTTACATAAGCACTGATAATACAATCCTAATCTGATGAAGGCGCTGTTCCAACTTGAGAAAAAATAACAATTTAAAAGCCTTTATCGGATTATCTTTGTCAGGGCAAGGTTAAGAAGTAAGCATAATGTCGTTAAAGTAGCTATATTAGCTGGATTTTCACATAATCATTTAATGAACTGGTGCATGTAAACACCTTAGTCCTATCTCCTTTGGCTTCCTGAGAAGCCCCATGTGATAGGTCAGCAGACGCAGTAAACCATGTTATCGGTGCAATACAAAGACCTTGAAATAATCCATGTGTGCCAAGGTAATAAGGAAATGTTATTTAACAACATATATTACCTTTCACTGAAAACTAGTAATTGGGTGTGTACTGGGTATCAGTGTGCAGGTAAACATACTCAGTCAAGTTTCTACTGTGCCGTATTGGTTTTGGTGTTACACTGGTAAGAAACACATAGGAAAACATGTGAGGATAAGTAAAGCTGGTGTCATCCAAAAGGATGGCTTTCCTTTAGTTTTCATATCAGCCAGCTGAGCATTTGACCCTTGAAGGAACCAGGGTGGGAACTGAGACACTGAGGTTAACGCGACTGTCGGATCTCATTGTACTTCTCATCCAACTTTTTTTTTTAACTTACATTACTTTTAAAATCACTCTTATTTAAATTTGCATTACGTCTTAAGTATCACAGCGAAAAACTCATCAAGTCAAATTCCAGCTAATGTGAAAACTTGGCAAAAATTTTTTTTAATTCTCATCGTTCAGGACTCGAGATATCAGCATCCACTAAACTCCTGAACTCGGACATGTAAATAAATGGTTGTTCAGGCCCGGTCTGAATCTGGAGCCCAGTCCTACAGCGACCTTTCAGTCGCATTCTCAAGCCCTCCTCTCTTCCTGGAACGATTTCCCACCGTGCCAGCTTCCTCCCATGTGAAACGGCTAAGCTGAATAAACTGACTGAGTTGACCCTTGCTGCTATGAGACCGTGTCTGCAAATATCCCATCTGATTCGCCTGTGGGGGAGGCTATTTAAAGGCATCGCTGATCAGGCAAAGCGCACACACCACTGAGAGGGCTTTCACCCACGCTTAGATCGGCCTGGAATGTCTTCTCATACGGTCTTGTCCTATATACCAGTCTCGTGAACAGTCTGAAGTCAAGTGGATGCCTGTTACATCCGGCAATAAAAATGCATGCTGTATATCACATAACTAGTTTCACTTTGTCATATACATTTAAAAATGACCATGTATCTTCCAGTGCAATGAAATGCGTGCACCCTGGCTCCATCAGCCCTTAAACTATATAAGGAAACCATAAATAATAACAAAACCAATAAATAAGAAATCAGAAATCCCCTAGTAAACCACCGAGGTTACGTAAGGCGCCTCCTGTTCATCATTCTGAGCGCCTGGGGGGAGAAACTGTCCGAGGCGACGGGTGCGAGCCGAAGCTCTCTGTAAGCGTAGTGCTGAGGGATGGCGTCCCTCAGGCAGTCCGGTTATACTCCTTCATATTTCGTGCAGGTGCAAATGCAACAGTGTCACAGGCGGATTTGGTGATCGACCTTTTGTGAAACTTCTCCCAAGTCCACTTCCTTCCGCCCTTAGTTGCTGTTGCTATGTTTAATAAACGTTCAGGATGGGCTCCCCTTGTGTAACTTCAGTGACCCATCAACACGATAGAAAGAGCTGACGTAGCTAACTCACATTTCAGCGGAGGTAAGTGTGCATTGTTGACGGTTTCTTTCTTAAGGTCAGAGCGTGGACCTCCACAAGGTTTGAATCCACAGACGGGTGACGGGTGTCGCAAGCAGGAAGGATCGTTGCTGATCGCTGGCTGCTGTGTCAATCTTTGCATTTCTTATTTTTGTTTTTGCAGCAAACGGCCAATTGCAGAAAATGCGAGGCGTTATTTAGATGTATTGTGGTGGCAAACTCACATCATGTAAATGTAACTGTCACCCCGAGCCATACAAATCATCCCCCCCGCCCCCCACAGCATTACAGTTGCAGAACTGTGGGCAGAAAAGAAATGACTCATCGTGAGTTCACCAGCTTGCAGTGGGCTGTATTAACAAAGAGGCGTTTTTCATATTACACCAGAAAAACAATGGGAGGAGTGCAATTAGATTTCTACCCAGCTACTGAAAACACATTCTTGACAACAAGGAATACAGGCAATGTGGATAAGCCACATGCAGATATAGTGAGGAAATAAATGCAAATGGTTTAAATTCCTGTACAATGATTGCTTTAAATTCGCTTCAATTTACCTTAAATTCAGTATTTGTGTGTGTTTCTACATGAAGCATGTGGGGTGGGGAAGTGAAATCCGTAACGCTGATCACTTGGGATGTGTGTGGAGACTCATTCTGAGGCCTGGTGTGTCACCCAAGACACATTTCAATACCAGGTCTGAACAGGGCCTTAAGCTTGACAGGTCTTCAGAGGGTTCGTTTTCTCACTGAAGCTGATTTTTCGTGTCGCAACCCGAGACTGCTCGTCTGTTGTTTGGTTGCTGGTTTTGTTCATCGTTGCTGGTTCGGTTTCATTCGAGGAATATTCTACGAAGCCGTGGTGTGTCTGCGCGACACAGCTCGTCATCAGTGTCAGTCCCTGTCCACTATGTCCACAACAGGAAACTCGACGTCGCAAGTATGGAAAACAGTGCCCTGCATTCTCGGTCTGCTCGTGTTTAGTTGACGCCCCAACACAACGAGCTGCACTTCACTGCAGCATTCTTGCTGCACCATATCCACAGAAGATGGGCTGCACAAAAGGAGGTGCTTTTTGAGAACAGAGGTAGTGGAGTGTGCATGTGCAGGCAGTGGTAATTGCTGCTCATTTTGGGGGACATGGTGCATGTGTGTGCACGTGTGTGCGTGTGTGCAACACTCCAACAAAATATGCGTAACCAACAGCCGTTCACCTCCTCAAATTAGACTTGACTGCTTTCATAACAACTGCAACTCATACAGCACATGAAGCGGAACCCGGTTCCCTGTTTTAGCCCAAACTCAAGACCACTTTTTCTACGGTGTGCCCAAGTTCAACAAAAAGCTTTTACACTTAGCTAATTACACCGTACCTCTCAGAGTAAATGTTTCTTCTGGGTTCGGAAAAAAAAGAAACTCCAATCAGCCAAAGTGTTAAAGTACCCTTCATTTTGTGTGAGTGTGTGCGCGCACGCATGTGAGTCTATGGAAGGAGTAGGCTTGTGTTTATATGGGATTTTTTTTCTCTCCCTCTTCCACCTTTTCAGAGTGCGGGACAAGGCCACGTCATCAGGGATTTCCTCCTCTAATCAGTCAGCTGATTTAAGAGATCTAAACGTGGGGTTACCTTACACCGTATACAGCAAAGTGGAGGCGCTTCAGAGCGATTTCAGATGATAGGCAGCCTCAATAATGCCCAACACTCTGCATTTTATTTTTCAGCAGATATCCATGTAGCCTAAATTATGGTCCTTTGCACATGTAGGGAAAGAGACATGAAAAAAAACAAAGCTCTACAACCCCTGTTAGACCCTTTCTCCATCATCTCTGTTTTATTTATTTCCCTCTCCATCCTGATTTGAGTGTTTTTGTCTCCCTCCCGGCCATCGCTATAATAGAATTTACCTACAAACGCCGTCCGTGTGGGTGCAGCATGCAGAATGCGAACAGTGAACTGTCAATGCCCATTTGACTTCAACGCCTGCGGCCACATTGAGAAAATAGGACTCATTGTTCACTGGTGCGCCCACATCTCTCCCTTTCGCTTCCTCCCTATCTCTGCACAGTTGACTGGGCAAGCGAGACAGGGCATGTCAACAGTGCTGAAGCCCCGGGAGGGAAAAAACGACTGAAAAATGGGCCGCGGCTATGTCAAGTCAGCGGCAGTGAGAGATGTGTACTGTGATATGGGGTCCGAGGTGGACGTGACTGGGTCTACCGTTGCTGACTCAATGGCAGTTCAATGTCAGAGCAGCCGCGCTGGCCAGACATCAGCATTATAGTGGACTAGTGTGCTTGTTATTTCCCTCTCAGGGCTGTAGTCAGCCTACTAAAAAGGGATGGATTTTTTTTTTTCTCTCCCTGAAATTGGGCCTTTTTATTCCCAGCACAGACTATCCTATGCAAACCAGCCTTTGACCTACTATGGCTACAAATGCACCATACTTTATAGTATACTAAAACCTGTAATTCAGTGGAAGGATTGCCAAATAACAGATATTTCAGGCTTAAAAACATCATATGGTAATGTCTTTGAGTTTATTTTGTTCCCAAGGTAACTGCTGCTTGGGTTTTATTGAATACACTTCAGCTGTGGTGCTTTTCCATGGCAAGGCAGTAAGGTTCTGAGCACCAAAAGAGACCATTCCAATAGCCTTTCCATTAGTGCACAGTTTGGCGTGTAATGGTTCCAAACCTTGCTCATTTCTGGACTTTTGGCACCATTTGATAACACCGCTGATCTCAAAGACTGGTTTTACATTCCTATCACATCCAGTGACGTCACGTCTGCTAGTGTTGATACTCTATGGCGCCAATATTTCATCCTGCACAGATCCAACAGCAAGTGTGGAAATTGTGACAAGCAGCAGGTGTTTGTTTCAATCAGAAAAAAAACAAAACAAAAAACAAATTGTGAATCTGTGTCATGGTCAGTGGAGGAGATGCTGGTCCCAGTGTTGCATGTGTATTACACAGACGGGCATTATGCCATGGCATCATTTGTTGCAGTCACTGTAGTTTTTCTGTGAAGCCTCCTAGTTGTGATTTCCGCTCCAACACTAATATAAACACATAGGATAACCATGCACATGACTCCTTGCTGGCATGGTGTGGCATGCAGTGGCCTCATTATGCCTCAGCATGATAGGTGACAGAAGGATCAGACTTTTTGGACCTTTCATTTTTGGGGGGTACATTTACAACCCACCCAATCCCCTCCTTGGCTAAACCCAAGATCAGCATTTTAACGAGCAGGTATGCTTGTCATTTCACTATGCACTAACCCATGTGCCCCAATTTTTCCAGAACTGTTTATTAAATGTCATGACTGCATTTAAATTACATGTAGTGTTATATACTCTTAAAGCCACAGATAAATAAGGTGTGACTAAAAATACTTCCATCACGATGATATGCCCCTCTAAAAAACATTTCCTGCGGCACTTCACTTCAGGCCTGCCGAGACTAGTTAATTGGGGTTAGGCCCTGTGTCTGTGCTCTCTGGTTGAAAGCCAGGTCAGCGCGGCTGTTGCTTTTCCTCTTTTAGCGCCGCCAGAACCTCTTTCTTCATATAAAAGTGACTGCAAGAATTCCTGATATTTCGTTCTGTTTGTAATTAAGGTCACTGCATCGTATTTCACGAGCAAAAAAACCCCACAACCGAGTCCTTCGGTGTGCATCTAACAAAACCACTATTCCCAATGTGAGTGACATGACTGCACGTTTGCGCAAAACCTCTGCGTTTGTTACTTCTAACAGCCAAGTAAAAGTATTTACAGTGTTTATTAACAATGTCAGCTTGCTCACCAACAGGCGCCGATTCATGTTACAGTTATTGCATGCAACTTTAAAAACCGCCTTACTTGTTGCAACACAATCTGCTGAGTGCACTGTCACACAGGTTAAGGTAGAATCCTCAAATCAATTGTAAACAAATGGGCAGCCCCGCTCCAAAATGCAAAACACAGGACTGGACCTTGCCATCATGCCCAAATTAATGGACATGTCTCTTACAACAAGGACTAACACTAAACACTGTAAAAGGTTTGTTTACACTGGCAAAGTTTGTGGATACTGGAGTAAAACAGGTCCATATTTTCAGTTACGATTGGTTGCCAAAGACACCAAAATGCTTATTTTCCACCTACAACTCAAACTCCTCAATTATGTTTGTAAATGAATACAGCTCGATTTTAGATGGGCCAAATAAATCACAGATTGGGCCTTTAACAGTAGTCAAAAAATGATCTAGTTGTACAGCATTAAAGAAATCAAAATGGTGCAAAAGAAGAAAAAAACCGTTGCGTCCTCATGCTCGCGTTTACCTCAAAAATGCTTTTGCTGTCATTAACTATAACGAGGGTGCAACGCTCGTCCCTTCAGACACATGCAGCAGGCTGTCAAACAGCTTTGGCAGCCGTCTGAAGAGGAGGGCGATCAAATCTGCCATAGTAACAGGAGTTGAATTGTGTGGTTGGATGGCCGTCGTCGGCGCCGTGACGTGTGTCTGGCAGTGTGAGTGGAATGCATCAGGAGGGGAGGGGAGAGGGGATTTGCATAGCGGTCGGACGGGGCTTGCAGGCAGCGCTTTGGTTCTTGCATGCAGCTTATTCGCCACTTCTCTCACAAGGACACACGGCGCTTCAGCGTAAAGGCAACGCATCTGTTTACTCACTGCTCTGTTTCGTTACGTCCTGACGAAAGGAATGAGTTAACGTAATTGGTCCATTAAAATATTCTCCAAATTTTTTTTATATAGGTGTGTGCGAGTGTGTGTGTGTGTGTGTGTGTGTGTGTGTGTGTGTGTGTGTGTGTGTGTGCGGGTTTTGGCTTGTGTAAAGCCGTATCTTGTTATAAGTCACTGGTGTCGGCGGTCAGTTGCGTTCCGCGGCTGTTTAGCGGCTGTCGAAGAATCCAGTAAACAGCCGCGGTCCGCGGCGAGAGCACGAGAGCGCCGAGACTGTGTCGGCTCTGACGTCACTTCCCCCAACACACACACTGAGCCCGAGCTCAGTTGTAGCGCGAGCTAGACGGAGGCGCGCCGTAGTTAAGCAAACAGCTGCCATGGAGCGGTCTGTGTGAAGGAAACTACCGGGGGGGAAAAGGAAGAAAAAAACAATTTCCTGTGTTTTTGCTTGCTTGTTTTTGGGGCATATTTCTAACAATACGAAGAAAATTTCGGGGGGGAGGGGATTTGGTGCTCACTTTGGCGTGAACCATGTCCTCGGCGGCGGTCACTGCCTCCAGAAGGCAGTCGTGTTATTTGTGTGACTTGCCCCGCATGCCGTGGGCCATGATCTGGGATTTTACCGAGCCGGTTTGCCGGGGATGTGTCAACTACGAGGGAGCCGACCGGATTGAATTTGTCATTGAAACGGCCCGCCAGTTGAAGAGAGCCCACGGCTTCCAGGACGGCAGGTCTCCGGGGCCGGGGAAGCCTCAACACCCGGGGAAAGAAATTCAGTCTCTCGGCCATTCGGCGGGAGACCCGGGCTCACGTCCGCCCCAGCCGCTGGACCGGTACCCTCTCTCGGACCGGCCGCCCAGGCTGGGACCGGAATACCAAACCGGGAGGCAGGCGAATGGCCTCCCGATGCCGAACGGATTTCCAAAACCGGACGAGCCACCGGAGCTGAACCGACAGAGCCCGAACCCGCGCAGGACTAGCGCCGTCCCGCCGAACCTGGTGCCTCTGGTGAACGGTAGCATGTCCGCGGTGCACACGCTCAACGGCCGCCCCACGCCGATGGGGCTCCCCGGTGCGCTGACCGCACCCGGCCCCGGCGAGCACGGAAAGCGGCCGGAAGACGTGAAAGACAAACACCGCGCCGACAGCATGACGGACATGTCGGACAGCCACAAGGACTGGATGGGGAAAGGCAAAACGGTGCGGGACCTGATGGCGCTCCACACGTTCGACGGCAGGTTTAAAAAGGACCACGCCACCATGCAGCGTGTGATGGGATTCGACACCAGCGCTGCTTCCTCAAAAACGGGTACGTTCGTTTTTCTCTGGAATATTTTGAATTAACGTTGAGTTGGGGTAAAACAAACAATAAAAGGAACTGCCAACGGCGTTGATAATGTCAGTAGTTTTATGCACGGAACCGTATTTAAACTGAATTGCACGTTCTGATGCTTTCTATAGTCGTGCTGACACGGACTCTGCATGCATATTTCTTTGCAGAAGGTATCAGCTGTGTCTGAGGCATGTTGTGTTTTGTGTGTTGAGAAATTCCCCGTGCAGCAGTTATTCATAGGTCTATGTGCTCGTGTGTTTGTGTGCAAGTAGTGTGTGTGGTGTTAACGCCTCCCCCTCCTTCCTCTTCCCCAGACAGGGGGAAGCACCCACGGAGCATGAAAAGGAAGGCCTCCCCAGAGCCCGAGGGAGAAGGTAGCGCCCCAAAGATGAACGGGGGCGGGGAGGGCCAGCCATGGCTCCCCTCTCCCTCCGAGGTCCTGAAAATGCCCTCAGCCGCCCTACCAGGGTTCTCCTCTGCTCCCCCGTCTACCATCTCCCCCCACTCACGTACCACGCCCCCGGAGGCCGCCACCGCGCAGAACGGCCAGTCGCCAATTGCAGCGCTCATCCTCGCCGCCGACAACGCGGGCAGCACCGGCTCACCCAAGGATGCCAACCAAGTGCACTCCACCACAGCGGCCGGCCGACGGAACAGCGGGAGCCCCCTGTCACCGTCCTCTGCCTCCCAGAGGAGGTTAACCCAGAGGGAGGTGCTGGGCAGCGGGAGCGCCAACGCCTCAGCCCCTCATGGGGTAGGGAACTTGGACCCCCACACAGCGCCCCCACAGAGCATTCCGGACTCGTCGGTACCAGGCAGTGTGCCACTCTGCTGCACCCTGTGCCACGAGCGCCTGGAGGACACTCACTTTGTCCAGTGCCCGTCAGTTCCCTCGCATAAGTTCTGCTTCCCCTGCTCACGGGAGAGCATCAAGCAGCAGGGGGCCACCGGAGAGGTCTACTGCCCCAGCGGAGAGAAGTGCCCACTGGTCGGCTCCAATGTCCCCTGGGCATTCATGCAGGGTGAAATTGCCACCATCTTGGCTGGGGATGTCAAAGTAAAAAAAGAAAGGGACCCTTGAGAGAGTGACCCTTTTTTTTTCCCTTTTTCTTTTTCTTTTTGTAACACGGACAACCGAACCTGAGAGCAGAGTATACAACATGGACACAAATCATCCGACATTGGTAACCCTTCCAGCAGAAACTAATGGACATGTACATATTGGACACAAGGGAAGTGTATACCTTCGTAAAGACATGGCTGTACATTTTTTGATTTTTTTTCTTTTTTGCTGTTTTTGAAAATGTGTTTCTATTTTTTTTTCAAAGATAAAAGGTATGTACTCATAACGTACTGCTCCTTCCTCCACCATCTCCAATTTTCTTTTTGATGTACCATCAGTGTACTTTATCATTGATGGCAGTATCTGTCAAAAATAGAATGTGACTAAACTCAGCACTTGACAAAAAGAGGAAAATTAAGAAAAATGCTTCTAGCTGTACTTGTATGCACTTGTTTAAAAAAAAAACTTGCCAAATACAGTTTCTGATCTTGTAATAATAACACAACACCTCTACTGTCTGTGGTTTGCTTTTTCTCTTCTCTTATCTGGAGGAGACTCATGGCCTGATTGTGAATTTGCCTTGGGCGGTGATGCAATACTTCTCCACAAGAACAAACTTGGTGTCAGGGAGGTGTGGGTGGAAAAATAGTCAAGTGGGGGAGGGAAGAGAGGGAGGAGGGAAGAGTGAAAGGCCAAATAGCTTTGTGATGTCGGCTGCATAAATGGCTCAGTAGCATACAGTAAATCACATGCAGGTGAAGCGAGGTCGTTTATTGTCGCCAGATTTGAATTGGATTCCAGGGCCCCGTGAGGCTGGGTGATAAGGATCTGTTTTAGAGGAGCACGCTATAAATAGTCTGCCATGGAAAAATGATATGAGCAGCCGAAGCTGAGGCTTGGCATGTCCTCTTGTTTATGTTTGGCTTCAGGGAGGACGGCGGAGCTACGGCATTCTAAAAGCTCTGCTAAAGAAATTCTCATAGGCTCTCTAATTAGGAGAAATGGTTTTCATTATATGTCTGGCCACATGATACTATAAAGCAGGAACTGTTCCCACATTATGGGGTTTTTTTTCCTCAACTTCAGACAAAGGTTGCCATGTTGCAAATAGATTTGTTGCTCTTACATGTTGGTGGTACATGTTTTACAACAAATATTCAAGATAGACCCAAATTTTTGACCTAATCCTTACCCTATAAACAATCAAAACACAAAGTTGTAGGTCATGAATATATGCCAGTTGAGATCATCCGAGTTCATTACCAGTGGGACTTAGAGCTGGTTCTCAAGTTTTTCAACATGATTCATGTTGACATTTTGTCTCGACCACAAACATGCCCTCGTGTGGCATTTTAATCCCCCCGCCCCCTGGAAAAAAATACTTAGTGACATCTCAGCATCCTTACAAATGACAAACCCTCCTAACTTTGATAGCTTCGGCCAATACCATTTTAAACATATTTTATATGTGCTCATTCTGACCCCTTACGTAGTCCATTTAGCCAAGCAGTCTATGCGTGGTTATTAAAAAAACATCCGTTTGCCAGTCTATCCTCTCTAAAATGTAACCCCCCCCCAATTAAACACCCCACACAAAAACAAAAGCCATGAGACCGCGAGTTGCTCATCCTGAAATGCACGGTTGTTCACCTTGCACATGCACGGTCATCCACAGCTCAGTTTGAGTCCAGGCTTTTTACAAGTCCTCAGGGGCAAAAAAAAACGGGAAAAAAATGGTTGAGGGGCCCCACTTACCGAAGAAGGAAAGTATGAAAGCATTTCTCTAGGGGGAGGGGTGGGGGGTTGGTTGGGTCACATGCTCCTCGCTGGAATTCCTGAGTCACCATCCCCCCTGCCCCTCCTCCCCTCTCTCCCCTTTCCTTTACCCCCCCCCCCCTTCTGCCTGAGCCTCTGGTGCAATAACACGCCTTCCACTGTTCAAGGTTGATTGCACAGTGGCGAGATGAATGGGAGTCTGTGTTTATGAGTCCAGGCCCTTGCTTGCAGCCACCATTCACAGCAGCGGGCCGTGAAAAACACACTGTTAACCCTTTCCTGGGGCCGCCACCCGGGCGCAGACAGGTTTGGTTGCTATTTTCCTCGGGCGGTTGTGACCATATAAGGCTTTTCTCTGTACACTTGAGCCAGCAGAGAGAACGTGAACCCGTTCAAACAAAAACGTTAATTTTGACACTTCGTACGTTTCAAAAACGACTCAAAGTAAGATCGGTTTACCCACGGGAGTTGTCTCGTTTGTGCGAGCGCAGCCGTTTCTGTTCGGGTGAGGAAAGTTGCAGAGTGTATTTCATGAGTTCATCGTAAACTGAGCTGTGTTTTGCCTCTTTTCACTTAACAGGGTTGCAATGAACCGGTTCTGAAGTGTCAACAGACGGCGGATTAATGTATTATTGACCAATATGACCTCTATTAAATTACGTGACACATTTTCCCAGAGTTCCTATGGAATAGGGCGGTTGTGTTACGGACAATCCAAGCGGCCAATCCCATCCCAAATGCCGTGTCCACCCACATCCTCCTTTCACCTATCTCTCATCATTTCTGCCACTCCCCCCCCCCCCCATCTCTCTCGCTCTCTCAGCCAGGCAGGTCACTATGCAGTGTTGGTGCAGGACTTGTTCCAGTTCTAGCCAGCTCATTTCTTTTCATCTGCCACTGAAAACTCAAGCGCTCCGCAGGCCTGAACAGCCAGGTATCTTGACACTAATGGGTTTGCTCAAATTACATGGCACACTCGGACAGAATCTTCTCTCTCTCTCTGCTCAGCCGTCCTCGGCCAATGCCCCTCGTCCTGACTGTAAAATGCAGGACAATGGAACACACGACGAGTAGGAACCAGAATTATCAGCTGTTCTCATCTCTGAATGCTACCATGTGGAAAGGTTTTTGTTTTTTTCTCTCAAGACAAAAACATTCAGCACACTCACATTCACGATGCGTAACACGCCATCACCTTTAAGCAATGTTTAAATTTGTTGGTCAAGATGTGTGTAGTCCAAATAAAGATTTATCTTGGTGGAAATTTAGAAGTATGCCTTTTTAATGGTGGGAGCTAGATCTCATGGGAGTTGGGTCCACGAGCAAGGGTGGCTGGTACGGTCAACAGAAGACACTCCAGTTCACTAAAATTTGATTTTTAATGTTGGTCATTTAGAAACTGAAACCCATTCCATTGTTGCGGAACATGGGTCACCATGGATACAATAAATAGATAGATAGACACTTTAAACACTACACAGCACTCTGATACAGAACAGAAACAAAACAAATTAAAAAAACAAACAAAACACCAATAAAAGTTAAAAAATGAGTGACACAATGATGTAACAAAGCGACTGCTATAGGAAGTCACACACTGAACAACTCAGTATGATTCTCATTTGCATTCATATTAATGCCTGTAAAGGATTTTCTTCCAATCTCAGCCAAGGCTGTTATTTCTGTTATCTTCCATCGGCTGTATTGTAAAAAAAACAAAAAACTTTCAGCTTTCGGTCTTTTTTGAGGTCAGAGAGAGCGAGAGAGAGTCATCGTCACAGTATCGCTGCCTTCTACATGACCCTCTATGGTCATGTGACCGCCGCGTAACCTCGACACCAGCCTAGCAACAAGTCAACAAGTGCTCGCAAACTGATGGGCGTAGGCGTATATGTGCATGTGTGTGTGTGTGTGTGTGTTCTCTCAAAGGTGGGGGAGTAGCAGGCCGAGAGCTGATGTTTACCATGTGCTCGTGGATCACTGAATCCAGCAGAGTGGCCTCTACAGTATGCGCACAGGCCCCCGTCTTTGTCTGGAAACGGACCAAGACCAAACGCTGTCCAAAAGGTCAGCGAACACCCCGATACCCACCCCCACCCCACACTTTACAAACAGCACCCCCACAGACGGTGTAACATGTTCCACACGCACAATAGTCACACATACGCCTGCCGAAATGGTCCCCGCCACGTCAGCAATTTGAAATATCCTGCCCCTGGGGAGGTATATGCATGTGTGTATGTGGGGGGGGGGGTGGAAATCCTTTGGGGTAGGTGAGGCCCCTCTCTCAGTCAGGAGGGTAGGAGAATTGGAAGATGACAGACAAGAGAGACAGTAAGAGACAGGGTAAGAGAGACAGCGTGTTTACCTTTAAGATAAAAATTTGATTTTAATCAGATAAGGGCAATAACTTGATTATTACATGTGCCATGTACACAAATTAATTGAACCATCTTAAACAAATTAAGGTCTAAATCAAAACAGGCATAGTGCAATCGACGGAGCTAGACTCTTCAATCACTCAAATTACTGTGCTTTGTATAGACGCCTTAATCGGAGTTCTTTCAGAGAA
The DNA here is from genome assembly GCF_029633865.1 of Lampris incognitus. Classification (NCBI taxonomy): domain Eukaryota; kingdom Metazoa; phylum Chordata; class Actinopteri; order Lampriformes; family Lampridae; genus Lampris; species Lampris incognitus. Next base: position 17,690,709 of record NC_079215.1, on the reverse strand, counting down.
TTGGTTTGTGCATGCACCATAAAGGCAGGGATTGCTCTGGGAGTAATCCCTGTGCCGCTACTGGCATCTGACCTGGAAATGACAAGACAAAGGACAACGTGGCAAGTGGCAGTAAACGGGCTACCTTTCTGGAGTGAGACTGAAATGTTCATGCTCGGTAAAATGAAAGTGATTAATCTCCTAAAGCTTTTGGAAGGGCGGGAAAAAAAAGAAGGAAAGAAACGGAGACATTTATCCAGAAAAAGTCTCAAACTCAATGTTGGAAGCGGGGGTCACATGCAACGTAACTTACGGTCCCGTTATTCGATTATCCAACGAGTAAACCCGGATTTTTTGAAGAGATCACGTTACTGCAAGTAGACCCCCTTCAACCAAACTATCGTCTTTCTCCGATTGTTCGCCTTAATCAAGATTACTGACTTGCATGTAAACATAGTCAAGAGAGAATGTGAAAGGTGTGTGGAGGGAAGGCTGGAGGGTTGGGGGTGGTCTGACCTAGCAGCTGCACTCACTCTATAATTAGAATGGGGGGGGGGTCTTGCCTTCATTAATCACCCCCAGCAGCCAGCACCAAGAAAGGAACACGGACTCCGTTGACTCTCCCGCTTTATCTTTTACGGAGGATGCCCAAATATAGCAACCCACACACACACACACACACACACACACACACACACTCTCTCCCTCATCTATGTGCTGACAGCAGTGGGGCTCTGTTGCTTAGTGCTGCCTTGTGAAAAGTAAACAGTGTGTGTGTGTGTGTGTGTGTGTGTGTGTGTGTGTGTGTGTGTGTGTGTGTGTGTGTGTGTGTGTGTGTGTGTTCATTTGCCATATCCGTGCAACGGCGGGAGGAGGGGAATGGTGGCCCATACTGGGCAATTTTACAACCGATGCAAACTGGCGAAGTGTTTGCTTGGAAAAGCGCTGACAGCGGAGGCAGAAGACATTACCCACTGAACAGTTGGCTGGATTTTACTATGCTGTGATGTGAGAGCGAGGCGGGGATGAGCCAACCAGTTGCCCCCGGGGCGTGTTATCCATCAAAACAAACCTCCCTTTCATTTGAACTGATGACTGTTAACTGTGGAGAGAGAGAGAGAGAGAGAGAGAGAGAGAGAGAGAAATAGTAACAAACCCCCCCCCCCAAAGAAAAATCAGGAGACTTTCAAGTTCTTTGGGGCATCACGGTGCTCTTCCCGTTTTAGGTCAACCAAAACAGCACTTCTAGCATTTTTCTCGTTTCCAAATTATTCTCATTCCCTCTCCCCCTTCTGTCAAAGTTCACGCTCTTTTGTTTTTCAGCACTCGATGTTTACTCCTTTTCCAACTCATAACTTTTAACTTTGGAGAGGCCGAAAGCTGTGACAGCCGTATTCATCCAATCTCCAGATACGCCTGTGGAGCGTCAATGTTTCTTTATTTTTATTTTTTTTGCAAACTGCTTTTTTTCTCTCTCCCTCTCTCTTCCTCTTCTTCCCCCCCCCCCCCCTCAGCTAAGCCTGGTTTCCCTCTGCACCTCTGCAAGGCTTTGAAAAAAGGCTGGCTCAGCCGAACGGAGCAGCGGTCTCACAGATCTCCTCTTTAAAGAAGAAATGCTTCCATCCTTCCGGCCTCTCTGTTTATCCAGTCTTTGAGCGAAGCCCTTAAACACAGAGCGGCTCCTCTTCTGTTCATGGCAGCGTTCGGGTTTCTGTCACGTTGGGGGGTCCCCGCGTCATCTGCCTCCAGATCTGTGAAATGAATGCTTTGTAATTAAATATCCCTGCAGCACGGCGCCTTTAAGAGGGAAAGAGGAACTTCCTGCAAAGCCTCAGACCTTCCTTTGGTAAATTTTTAACAGCTGTTGAGTAGTTTTAAAACGGGCTTGCTCAATGTTTGGGTTATTTAACAAATTCAAGAAGTAGGCCTTTGAACTTTAACCCCCCCCCTCCTCGCCCCCGCCTTCCGCGGGGCCCTACTGTACTGTATGTATGATAAGGGTGCCATGTACCAACGTCTGCAAGCTAACACCCTTCTTTATGGCGTCATCACGAATAGGTGATAGCAATCTAGGTATCACCTCACGTCGGAACAACTTTTGATAAATGACTTTGTGAATGTCAAAGTGTGATTAAGTCATCGCGTCGCTGCCCTTTGGATTCGTTTCTTTGCTTTTCGAAAGTCGACCAGTTGACCTTTGTCTTATCTTGCCATTACCACATTTAACGATACTGTGTGTGTGTGCACGTGTGCGTGTGTGCATGTGTGTGACTGTGTACCGATCTGTTGAGACAAAGTCTGTTTCTCCCTCTTTCCGGCTTGAAACCTCGTAGTTTTTTTTTTTTTGTAAGAGCAGCAGGACTCACATGGTCGGGTTCAGGAAGAGGTGTCCCGCTTCTCACAGAATTTATTGCTGTGTTAAGTCAGTAGCCTCATGTAAAGCACATAATTTTTCCTTCTCAGTGTCACACTGTTTATGCCATGTGTTATATGTGTGAAACACACCATGAGATTTAGCCATTTTCCAAAGTTCACCTGTGTGAGTACGCTTCCCTGTGGAACACCGCTGCTCACAAAAAAAAAAAAAAAAACATTAAAACCGTCCAGTTTTATTATGCCCCTTTCCTGTGAGCCCAAATCATTAGATTTACCCCCACAGTTGTAGGATCAGAGGTGGTACGTGAAAGGATTAACTTTAGTCTCCAAGAAAGGGGGCACATGTAACTATTAAAACTGGGAGAGATACCCCTCATCACTACCATCTGACTGGGAGTCAGCTGATAGCATGCGGATAATAGCCGTCAGCGTTGGAGCCAGGGAAAAACCAAGATCCCTGATCTTAAACAAGGACACACATTTTATTTCCTCCCTGTTACTATTTAAAAGAAAAAAAAACAAACTCTGGACCAAAACCCAGGATTTATAGTCTCAGTTATTTTCATTGGAGTCATGAGGTTTCGTCAGACTGAAGTTGTTCCTCGTCCTCCATCGGCTGTGCATCACCTATTAGACACATTTAGAGAAACCGAGTTCACCAGCACAGGAGGACTTTAAAGTCACAATCTGTGATAAATTCGACCGTATAAAATTGCGGTGTACTTATGTACGCAATTGAAGAGTTTCTGTTAAAGACGAAAAATAAGCATTTTGTCTTTCTCAGCCAATCATAATTGAAAATATTTCCCCATTTTACTCCAATTTTAACAACTGTTACCGATGTAAACAAACTTTTTAAAGCAAACCTTAAGAGACTCAAATCTAGTTGTTTAGGGCTAGTCATTGTATTTAGATACAGCCGTGGGAAATAAACGGCAGTTTTAACATGTAGACAGGACACAAGCTTTTCCACATCAATCCAAACCAGTCTGTCTAGGCATATTTTGCAATCATCACACACCCACACACGCAGATTCATTGCCAACATTTCATGCAATTAATAACAAAGAGGTCAAGGGTCAGAGCCGCAACGACTATTCATGTATATTCTTTTACCTCCTCTCCTCAAGAAAGAGGAAAAGAGAGAGGACCTGAAAAATCTAAAAACCTCTTCTTCTGCTGTGTCTTTAAATCTCCCTGCATCCTCCACCACCACACTCCCCCAGTGTCTATTTTTAGACTGCCATGTAAGTGGGTGCCAGCATCCTTTGTTGGCCGCATGAAGGGTGAAATCATCTATCTGCCCCGTCTCTCACTTTCTCTTCCCCTACTCTCCCATCTCTGTCTTACCCTCTCTCTTTCTCTCCGTCTCTTTTTCTTGACAATGTTGCAGCAGAGACGTACTGACATGTTGATAAAATTGAAGTACACTGACAACAGGACCTCTGTCAGACTAACGTAGTACGACAACACATACTGACCAACATAATGCAGCGACAACAGGACCCCTGTCAGACTAACGTAGTACCACAACACATACTGACCAACATGATGCAGCAACAACAGGACCTCTGTCAGACTAACGTAGTACCACAACACATACTGACCAACATGATGCAGCAACAACAGGACCTCTGTCAGACGAACGTAGTACCACAACACATACTGACCAACATGATGCAGCAACAACAGGACCTCAGTCAGACTAACGTAGTACCACAACACATACTGACCAACATGATGCAGCGACAACAGGACCCCTGTCAGACTAACGTAGTACAACAACACATACTGACCAACATGATGCAGCGACAACAGGACCCCTGTCAGACTAACATAGTACCACAACACATACTGACCAACATGATGCAGCAACAACAGGACCTCTGTCAGACTAACGTAGTACCACAACACATACTGACCAACATGATGCAGCAACAACAGGACCTCTGTCAGACTAACGTAGTACAACAACACATACTGACCAACATAATGCAGCGACAACAGGACCTCTGTCAGACTAACGTAGTACCACAACACATACTGACCAACATGATGCAGCAACAACAGGACCTCTGTCAGACTCATCTACGGTAGTACCAATACCTGTGTGTGTGTGTGTGTGTGTGTGTGTGTGTGTGTGTGTGTGTGGTTTCATCTTAATGCAAGCAGCATTATTCAAGAACAACAAATGCCTTATATAAGCAACCCCTCTCTCTCTCACACACATACACACACACACACACACACACACACACACACACACACACACACACACACACACACACACACACACACACACACACACACACACACAGGATAGCATTTACACCTCATAATAATAACAATAATGTATGGTTATATAACGGTCATAAACAATATTACTTTTTCTGAAAATTGTTTACAGTGTGCCTTAACAAAAAAACAAAAACAAAAAAAAAGTAAAACCTGACAAAAGAACACAAGGCACTAAACTCTGGGTACAACAACAGAGGGTAAGTGTTTACATATAAACATGAGCGAGGAGGCATCCTGAGAAGTGTGTAGAAAACATCACGATGCTGGAACAGACCGACAGACCGAGGCACGCAACACGGAGCTGCAGCTTAAAATAACCTTGCGCTCACCCACCCTCTACCTCTCTACCCCCCCCCTCCTCCCCGGCGCAGGGGACTCCATAATAACCCCATATGCCTGCTTCAAATCCACATTTTCATCACGCAACCGTGCCTCGTCAGGCACCGCTCCACTTTATCTGAATGGAAGGCGGAAGCAGCGACATGTGTTTCTAATCGCTCAGCGGCCCGTCGAGGCCGTGATCGTTTCAAAGGGACTGACGCGGTAAACACAGCGAGCGCCGCTAAAGCTAGTGGCCCTGCAGCTTGTTCCACTCCACAGAGGGTTTTTTTTTTTTTTTTCTGCTTCTGCCTTTTTTACCCCCCCCCCATACCCCCCACCCCACCACCACCACCAAATTGTGCTGTGTTGAAGGATGCGATCATGTCAGACAGACATCAAAAGGGCTTGTGCAATAGCTGTTTGGCTTGAAACCTCCATTGTTTCTAGGACAAACTCACCTGATTGGCTCTCCCCGACCTTTGACCCGGTGTTCCCCACCCTGTTACTGCTCTGAACAAAAAGTCACAGTCTTCGCATTCCTTTAGTGGAAAACACATTTTGGAGGTCGTTCAGGAAAGGAAAGGCAAGACCTTACCTCAAAAAATGGCGACTATGAAAAAGTCAGACTTACTGACGAGTAAAACCACGCAGAACATCGGCCGTGCGTTGGCCTTGCTTAAAGGTATCCAATGGAATTTTTGAACACTAGTGGCTCTACGGAGCACAGTAAAGAAAGCACAACCCGCATCGTTTGTGTTACGCGTTCCTCCAGTAAACACAGGGGTGAGTGTATTGCACATTTCTGTGGACATAAAACACAAGGAAGAAGAAGACACAAACACGTCGAACGCAGGAGGTGAAGCAGCCAGACCACAATACGGAACGGAAGAAACAAAAGGGCAAAGAGAGAAATCCCTTAAATATCGGTGAGGCAATTCAGCAGTCGGTGGCGGTAATGCACGATATCCGCCGATAAAGAGTAAAGAAGAAGAGTCAAGTCAGTGAAACAATGCAGCTTGCAAAAAAAAAATTCCAAAACAAATTCTTTGCAAATGTTTTACGGAGGTGGGAAATGCATTCAACCCGTTTGCTACGCCTCAAGGACACACACACACGTGCTTAAACAGAGGATAGTTATGGTGTTTTGTTGACAAGATAGCAATAATTTCTTTTACAAATATTTTAGTCAAAGCCAGTGACAAACACGAGATGATGAAGTTCACCTACCCCCCAAACTTCACATTTATACTGTTTTAGAAATGTCTTTTAGAACGCAGTGAAATGCAAACAAACACTTCAGGGTGAGCCGAAAAGAGAAAGCGACAGAGAGGGCGACGGGACACTGGATGACGTGCAGACATGCTCTCACGACCCACTACTCTCGCCATTACATAAGCATCTGAATGTGAATAATTCTTCCACTGAAATTCAAACCTCATAAAAGACATAAAAGATGCTTCCCTTCTTTCTTTCTTTTTTTTACCCTCCTCTCACTCCAGCCATGCATACTAATATGACAGCTCAGACTACTGTGGTTGTGTGTTTATGGTTGTTTGTGTGTGTGTGTGTGTGTGTGTGTGTGTGTGTGTGTGTTTCAATTAGCCCCTGGCTACTGTTACTTATGCTAGCTCCCACGTAGCTGTAAGGGGTTACGTTTCTCTACTTCGGTGGCTCTCTCAGGTCCTGTTGTGTAACAGTGCCGGCCTACGCAGAATCCAGACCACAGAAATGAACCCCGCAGCCATGATGAGAGAGAGAGAGAGAGAGAGAGAGAGAGAGAGAGAGAGAGAGAGAGAGAGAGAGAGAGAGAGAGAGAGAGAGAGAGAGAGAGAGAGAGAGAGAGACATACAGAGACAGAAGAGTGCCGCTGTCATTTTAATCACTCTCACCTGTTTATGGATACGTGCAAAATGTGCAAACATGTATATGTGCACAGTATCCCGTGGCGGGGGGGCAGGCAGGGGGGGTTCTCATTTTTCGTGGTTCACTAGCAGGGTACGCTAATCTTTGCTGGATTCTACTTGATCCTGATCCATTCAGTCGTACATTTGTTCGTTGATGCTGGAGATGGGTTCAAGAGTTCCAACGCCACATTTGAACACTTCACATTTTCCCCTATTACCACTTCAAACCCCCCCCCAAAATAAATAAATCCCACAAACATTTACAAATAAAAAGCCAAACGACACAGAGGACCTGTTCACGTATGCATTTTTTTGGCTAGGCAGCCAAGGTTGTTAGATGGGGCTGCTCATGCTGTATGTCTGTACACATACGCAACTTAGAGGAGCCCGAATGCGAGTCACAGGACCGCCCCTGTAGTCACAGCACTGCCAGCATGATGTTTGCTCTTCACGTAAATCTTGCATTTCAAATATCGAACGAGTGTAAACGTGATCTCCGATGTCAACAAAAACAGTCTGCCCAAAAACTTGAAGTCGGACCAAAATTGAAACACTTAACATTTTCTAACATCGCTTATTATGCACAGCCAAGCTCAACTGCAAGAAAACTGGAGTCAAGCCCGGTCGTCGCTACCTGTTTCCAGCAGGACTTGTTATGACCAGTTTTCCCTCCCATTAACAACTGGACTGAGAGTGAACTTGACCGGACGAAGCAACGAAAGTAGAAGCAACAACTGTAGTCGGCTCTATTTTGAACGGGCCCTGAGGGGGACATTACACTCCCTGTGACTGGTCATGTTTCCATTCAGCTTTCCAATAAACTGCAGGCCAATAATTAAAGGTCGAAAAATAAATCATGCGAGTTTAGGTGCCCTTCCAGCAGATCTACAAAAGTGAACAAAACCATGACTGTAGCCCCCGATGGGTCCTACGTAGTAGAACCACACACTGACACCCACGAGAGAGGCGGACCAGTTAATATCAACAAACAGCTCTTAAATTATGTTCACAATTCATTTTTGTACTCGACAAACGCATTTCCCAATGCACTGCAACATGTCACAATACTTTCTGTCAAATGAAAAGTTTATCCACCTCAGAGACGTAAACAAACTTTCATTCGAATTTTGCGGGGGGGGGGGGATTTTAATTCAATATTTGCCGTTTCCGTCGAGCCTTTTCAATTTCCACTCAAATTTAATCAGAGACGGGACCCCGGCAGTTGCTGCCTCTCCGTCTCAGTCACCGTTAGTCGCCAACATCTGGTCGTGATTCACAAAGGACGGATGAGAGCATAGCGGCTCGTCCCCGTTTTCTCCTCCATCCACTCCTCAGACGGGAACAGCAGATCGAGGAGGGAGAGAGAGGGGGGCCGGGGGGGATTTTGTGGGGAAGAGGGTGGGAGAAAAAAAAAAGAAAAGAAAAAAAAGAACCTATCCGGTGTCACAAACGAAGCATCATGGAAAGTTATCAGCAGGGCCAACCAGGCAGGATATGTTTAGATGGTGGTGGTGTGTGTGTGTGTGTGTGTGTGTGTGTGTGTGTGTGTGTGTGTGTGTGGTACATATTTGTGAGAGGGGACGTTTGACTTGTCTGGGCACACGGCCAAGTCGGAGGGCCCTGAGGGAGGAAAGGCAGGAGGGGGGGAGGAGGGGGGCTGCAGGAGAGGGGGAGTGCAGGGTTGGGGGGGTGGGCTGCGGGGTGAGGCATTTAACATTGAAGGCTGGCGTGTTTTCAGCCCTCCGCCGGTGAGCATAGCCAGAAGAACGGCACCTGGCTCTGGAAACTCGTGCTCTTTAGCCTAGTTAAGGGGTTGCGGCCCAGACATCGGCATTACGAACTCCAGAACTGACAATGCACTTTTTTTTTGGTGTGTGTGTGTGTGTGTGTGTGTGTGTGTGTGTGTGTGTGTGTGTGTGTGTGTGTGTGTGTGTGTGTGTGTGTGTGTGTGTGTGTGTGTGTATGTGTGTCTGTTCTCTAAGAGAACCCAGGGATAGACGATTCAGACTGGCTGTATTTTGGGGGTTTTTTTGCCAGTGTGAGGAAACATCTATAAAAGCGAGAAGCTAGGCCTCCGCTGTGGTCGACCTACTTTCACTCTGAGGCAAAACCCAAACAGAAAGGTAGTGATGAAGACAAAAATGAAAACGAAACCACCATCAGCGCGCGCTGGATTTACTTTTCAACATTTTCAAAAATATGTTTAAAAAAGAAAAAAAAGGACTCAGTGGCTGAGCCATCACGGCAGAAAGGAATGACCCTTATTTGTGCATACATTTCTTTTTATGGGCTGTTCTGTAGAACGACGCTGTAAATGGGTTTTGTAATCTATATAATTGTCCTACACTGGGATTTAAGAGCAAACTAAACTGCTACTGTCAAATGACAACTGTCTTAGAATATGAGGAATTACAAAAAAACTTTTTTCTGAGTTATGAACAACTCATGTGCTCGGGAAAAAGACTGACATGTTTAAAGAAATAAAGTGAAACACGTAATACACATAATGTGAGCCAATAGTTGTACTGACAACATGTTTTTAAAATCAACAGCCGGGCATCCGGGTGGCGTAGCAGTCTATTCCGTTGCCTACCATCACAGGGATTGGCAGTTTGAATCCCAGTGTTACATCCGGCTTGGTCGGGCGTCCCTACAGACACAATTGGCCGTGTCTGTGGGTGGGAAGCCAGGTGAGGGTATTTGTCCCGGTCACTGCACTAGCGCTTCCTCTGGTCAGTTGGGGCGCCTGTTCAGGGGGAGGGGGAAAAGCATGATCCTCCCACACGCTACGTCCCCCTGATGAAACGTCTCATTGTCAGGTGAAAAGAAGCGGCTGGCGACTCCACATGTATCGGAGGAGGCGTGTGGTAGTCTGCAGCCCTCCCCAGATCGGCAGAGGGGGTGGAGCAGCAAGCAGCGAAGAGTGGGGTGATTGGCCGGATACAATTGGGGAGATCAAAAAAAAAGTTATCAATTCTAGACAATACTCATCTGCTATATTGGTCGGCATGGTGGCCCAGTGGTTAGTACTGTTGCCTCACAGCAAGAATGTCATGTGTTCAAACCCCAAGCCGTCTCAGGTCCTTTCTGTGGAGTTTGTATGCTCTCCCCATGTCTGCGTGGGTTTCCTCCCACCGTCAAAAAGACATGCATGTTAGGTCTGTGTCCCTGACCAAGGCAATGGAAAGAAGAACTGGAGTTGGTCCCCGGGTGCTGCAGCTGCCCACTGCTGCTATACAATAGGATGTGTTGTAAGAACACAATGACAAAATAAGGTGGCTTCTTCTTCTATATTACAAGATACTGCAGTCAATAGATGTTTTGTCCGAAGTGCCTTAAAGTACAATATATGAATATGCTTTTGAATAAATGATTCCAATAGTAATTGGAAACCCTAAACCAAAACAGTAGCAATGCTTTGTTCTGTCCATTGACCTAAACCAGGGAATGAAATCCCAAATCCTTCCTTAATAAAAAGTTTGTATTTCAATACACTTTAAGTATATCTCTTTTAAACACAAAATAAATAAAATGGTACTTTTTATTTTACTTTTGCTGCACTTGCAATAGTTAAACTTGTGAAAAGTATACAAAAACATGTAGTTTTAGTTTTGTTGAATACTTAGTTTTGCAAAAGGTAGTAACTACATACGCTGATCTTATACCTTGTTGGGGGGGGGGGGTTTCCCCCTTTTTCTCCCCAATTGAATCAAGCCAATTACCCCACTCTTCCAAGCCATCCCGGTCACTGCTCCACCCCATCTGCCGGTCCGGGGAGGGCTGCAGACTACCACGTGTCTCATCCGATACATGTGGAGTCACCAGCTGCTTATTTTCACCTGACAGTGAGCAGTTTCACCAGGGGGACATAGCGCGTGGGAGGATCACGCTATTCCCCGAGTCCCCCTTCCCCCCTGAACAGCCTGATCAGAGAAGGCGCTAGTGCAGCGACCAGGACACATACCCACATCTGGCTTCCCACCCGCAGACATGGCCAATTGTGTTTGTAGCGACGCCCGACCATGCCAGAGGTAACATGGGGATTCGAACCGGCGATCCCCACGTTGGTAGGCAACGGAATAGACCGCTACGCTACCCGGACGCCCATGTGGTAGTCTGCAGCCCTCCCTGGACCAGCAGAGGGGATGGAGCAGCGACCGGGACGGCTCGGAAGAGTGGGGTAATTGGTCAGGTACAATTGGGGAGAAAAAAAATCCAAAAAGAAAAAAATGAATATTCTTAAAGCTGAACCTGAGATTTTTCTCCATTAATAAATTGTTAATTCATCCATCTGAACCATGGAATCAGGTTACTAACCGGTATCGATACCATGGATGGAGATGCTCGAGTCTCCATGTACTGCTGCTGAATTTAGGACTAACACTACAAACACTTTCCTACTCAAACAGGAAAACGGACTGAAATGTGATGACAATGCATGTTTGCATGTTCACTTAAAACTCAACAAATACTCATTGTAGAACAAAAAGAGAGGTATCTTTAGAACCAGCACTTTCCAAGGATTGCACAGTTTGAAAAATATTTCAAAAACCAAGTAAAAATTTGATTTATTTGCGAAAGAGGCATTCCAACAATGCTTTGTGGAGACTTCAGGCATATCCTTCCAGTGGTCAAGGGAGGCACTACACCCAATATTGTTAGTGCTAGCCTGAAGGCATGCAACGTGGTTTACACTGAGGCGTTTGAGCGATTAATACACACAGTGGCAAAGAAGCTTGATGAATGGATTGAAAATTAAGACATCTGATAATTTGTTAATAACATTTGTTGACCACATGTATCATATCATAAATTATCCTATATTTCATCATCGATTATATCGTAAAGATCAGATCGTGTTGGTTGTTTTGGTGAGAACATTTTCCCCGTGCAACGCCGGGTACCTCTGCTAGTCTACAATATTACAGTACAACTTCCCATAAAGTAGGATGTAATTTGCGATACATCAGATTGCCTATGTAAGATTTGGTCAGAGGATGCCATTTTTACAAGGGTGGGAACTGTTTACTGCCGAAATGAAGTATGTTTGTCTGATTCTTTACGTTCATACGAGTTACAACTTGGCACACAGAAGTAAGACATCGCGGTTCACTTTGGGTCACGGGGAGGAGAGATGTGGTGTATGAGCTTGGGGTGGGGGGGGGGGTGTAGCCGCGTCATACAGTATGGGTTATGGCAGTGTTGGCTGGCAAGATGAGTCTCTTTTTTTCAGGGTGAATAAAGTTATAATTAAAATAAGTCACTGAGCCCCCCCCCCCCCACACACACACACAGCCCTTCGAAAAATCTCCCAGGACTGAGTAACCCAACACCCAGTTTCCCTTTATTTATCCAGACCCCAAACAGAACGCCCCCCCCCCAAACTTGTAAATACTATTTCTGGTTGTCCACTTGAAGGCTGCGTGATGGCCATGTTGGCTTTGGACTATTAAGAAAGTAAAACTCCTTTGGTAGACTCCTCATTAGTATCACACTCTCGTACTTAAAAGGCCTCGTCCAATGTCTGATATCCTTTTGTTCCAAAACCTTTTCTGCCAAACCTTTTTCTTTGTCAGTGTTTGGTCATGGTTTTGTTTTAGAAACCACGTGACCAGTGAGGACTGCTGATTCACATTCTCAGCGAGTGGCGTGCAAATAGCATAACTTGAAAATATCGCACAATGCATATGCACAAGTCGATTTTCAAATCTGGTTCATATGTGCTGCTTCAATTCCCTAACTTTTTCATCACAAGCCAAATCCTGCGGTAGCAACAGCACCTATCGTCACAGCAGCTAAGCTTAAGGTTCAGGTTAGGTAGTCGTGTCTGGAGACAGCTTTTATACGTCACTTTCCATTTCACTCAGAATCAGGAAAATTAATGTTTTCAACCAAAATAACAGTTTGTATGCAATGTGATTTTTTTAGTGAATGTATATTTGTATTTCATTACACATAAAGTAAAAACATTGCCTTGGAAGGGGCATCCAGGTAGCATAGCAGTCTATTCCGTTGCCTACCAACACGGGGATTGCTGGTTCGAATCCCCATGTTACCTCCGGCTTGGTCTGGCGTCCCTACAGACACAATTGGTCGTATCTGCGGGTGGGAAGCCGGATGTGGGTATGTGTCCTGGTCGCTGCACTAGCGCCTCCTCTGGTCAGTCGGGGCACCTGTTTGGAGGGGGGGGGGACTGGGGGGAATAGCGTGATCCTCCCACGTGCTACGTCCCCCTGGTGAAACTCTTCACTGTCAGGTGAAAATAAGCGGCTGGCGACTCCACATGTATCGGATGAGACATGTGGTAGTCTGCAGCCCTCCCCAGATCAGCAGAGAGTGTAGAGCAACAACTAGGACAGCTTGGAAGAGTGGGGTATTGGCCAAGTACAACTGGTAGAAGGGGGGGGGGGTTAAAAAACTGCCTTGGAATGTTTATTTCTCGATTATCGCTGGTCAGGGACTTTAAGGAAAAGACTAAGGTCTTAAATTCAGAGGAGTAGAGAAAAATCTCTTCTTTAATCACAAAAAATATTCTTTTTTGTTGTTTTTTAAATTATGAATATATCAGACATTCTCAGCCAAATTTTCTCCTCAATTTCTTTAATTCAGCTATGCTGGGAGAAAAGGTAAACATGTATAAATGAAATTAATAAATACAGATGAACAAAATCTTGAAAGCTGACCAAAATATGCCAAGCTGGTAAGTTTATTGACGCTAGTCGTTCGACAAATGGCTGTTTGAGAGTTGTTTACATCAGAGTCAACGCTCTTTGACCTTTGAACACTACAGTTACTTCAGCTGCCCCTACCATTTATGTATGTGAGCGCCATCTGCCAGACCTTATAAACGACAGAGGTTATTTTCAGGTCTCTAAACAGGGTTGGCACGGTGGGCATAACAGGGGGGCCAAGACTGGCATCTACAGTCGTATGTTTTTATCTTCTAATCAGGAACAGGATCTGTCCTACATCATGCCTTTAAAAGTAGTTCACAAAAACACCTGAACCACCTCTTATCTGCATTCTCTCTACCGTGTTCATCATCCATCTATCTCTCCTATCATATTCCTCCGCTCGGTCAAATGTTGTCTTGTTTATGAAATAAAATCCTGTCACTTCTCTATAACCACCAATAACTCTCAGGTCACAAACTTTGACCTCCTTACTAACCATTCTCAACATTCAATCTTTGTTTTTAAATCCAAGCCAGTTTTCTATGTAAGATAAGGTAAGATAAGATAAGCTAAGCTAAGAAAAAGAATGAGGTATGATAAGATGAGGTGAGTTCAGGTGAAATAAGATAAACTTCATTTTTCTCCATACCTAAATTGTATTATGCAGCAGCAAGCCAACTCAAAACAGTACAACAAGACAGACTTCAAGAGAGTTTGGAGAGAATGCAATGAAAGTAGTAAATGTATTTAATCGGACAAGAGAGAAATGTAAGACAAGAGAGATTTTAAGTATTGAACAAGTTGATATAGTAAATGCTTAATGTCTTTTATCTATGAATTGACCCCATAGTACTCGAGCAGTACTGATAATTCAAGAACATCCACTATCTAATGTGTCAGCTGTAACACAGTGCATGTACCCACAGTTCAGTAAAATGAATGGCTGGAAATATATGGTCAAAGTCTTATGGGCATCACTCTGATGTACTTAAATAAGATGATAAATTATGATTTCTTTCCCCACAAGTTGGACCCACTCTTGAATACATATTAGAGTTTGGGCAGGATACCTTTTTAAAAACGATGTCCTTCCTATCTTTCTAACGAGCAGACATGCCAAAGTTTATGTGTGCTTGCCTGTTGACTATCGCCACTGGAGCAGATGATTTTTTGAGTGTCCACATAACATGAACACATTTGCATGTATGAATGCAGAGCAGTTAGAAAACAAAAAAAGAGTAACGTTTCTGATAGGTATTTTCCAGCACTTCTCTGCTGATATACATGGCCATGAGTCGTGAGTATTGGGTTTCCTGGTAAGCAGAGAAGCTGGCCTGTGCACATGTAAGCCAACGATGAGTCGGTTAAATTTAGAGCACTTTGAGCTCTAAATTTAGTCAATTTACCAACTTCACGTCAGTACATACCATGAACAGAGCTCCACCCGCCTCAGGTTATGTGAGGCTGAGTTCAGCAGACCGGTGAACCAGGTTGATTTATGGCCAGATAGCAGTGGATCGGGTGTCGCTTAGCTACGTCGAACCAGTCAAGGACACCTCTCCGCTCTACATGACACTTTGTCATCCTAAAAAAGAGCAAGGGAACCCAATCGGACGCTTGGGAATAGCGCCAAGGCCTTGACTAAGCAGAGATGACTGGCATCCTTGAGGGGAACAGGAGGATGAGGTGAACTTAGATTTTGGGGCAGTCATCTTCCTGTTGGCTGTGCTGTATGTCCGGGCCTCATCTTTATCATTTCATAAAAACACAATAGATACAAAATATGGAAAGAAATAATAATAAATAATAAAGTCCACGTTTCTCAACACAGGGTGGAGGGGGAAAAGTTGATGACATGTCAAACAAAAATTATATGGCAGAGCAACGGCAGCTGGATTTTCAAATGACGAGTAATATTTGCCCATGGCAAAGCCTGACCCCAGCCAGGGCTCTCCGACAAAAGAGACTTGGACAAAGATGACCGGTGCGTGCTCAACTGCCCATGTATCAAAACCACAAAGACAACGGCACCAGAGTTATAACAGTTTAACAACAAAACATCTATAGTGTCCGTATGAGCGAGAGCTGCTCAGTTCCACAACTCGAGTCTCGCTCTTTCTCTGGGTTGTCTTCATTTGATGTGTGGACATTATTTAATCTGACCCAAGTTATTTAGGATAACTCAGGTCAGCTGGTCCACACCTCCCTCCAACACATTGCCATACAAAATTTTACCCCTCTGTTTTTATTGTCAGTATGTTTGATGTGGTCTTGCCAAGCCTTATGCACAGGGAGACTGATTTCCTCATGTCAGGGTTAAGGTAACGGTAAGCACTAATCCTAAATCTTTGGATAGAAACATGAAAACTGACCAAAACCCACCAGGGACTTTGTGTGTGTATCTCACATAGTAATGCAGCCAATTATTCATAGAAATGTACAGGATTTACAAGTTAAACTTTGCCTTAATATAATATCCTGTGGAGTTTTGGTTTCTGTTATATTCATAAATGTCTTGCAGGCAAAAGAAACAAGGTTTCATTAATTAGCTAAGCCTCTTGATAGCTTTCTGTGATGGTGTGACCTCCTTTTAATAATAAATAAACCAATCTTATATAGCGCTTTTCTAACATTCAAAGCTGCTTTACAATAAATAGGGTGAAACAAGACAACAGATAAACACAGCACAAACATAGAGGGGTAGATGGGAAGGGGCAGTGGAATCACAGATCGGGCCTTTGCGCAGTAAATTATTGCTCAGATCATGTTGAGTTAGTGAATATCAGTTCAATTTACACCAAAGCAGAGTGTGAATTATACAATGACAATGGGGGGGGGGGGGGGCAACTTTTTCTCCAGGGCGTAAAAGGAACCCAGTACAGCGCAGGCGCATGATTCAGTGAACTGAAGTCTTACCATCCTTACAATATCTTGCTTGTTTAATGTAATATCTGCAGTCTGTAGATGATGATAAATTAAATCCATTACATCAGCTCATAGGACATCTACCACACAAAAACTTTTGTAGTCAGGGGTCATCAACAAGGTATTACTGAGAAAAACTGCCAGCAAGTCAGACACACACACACACACACACACACACACACACACACACACACACACACACACACACACACACACACACACACACACACACACACACACACACACACACACACAACAGTAGACCATCATTTCCGCTCAAACACAGACCCACACAATGCTGTACCAGAACTTTCTTTACTATCAGTAGCCAACACTTTATTAAAAGTCTTAGCATATTAGTTGGCAACAGTAGGGTATGATTGTTGTGCATCCCATCAGTTTCTGAAAGTACTGTTTGCCTAAATAGCTGGTATGATGGCATACCTCTTTAAGTGCAGTCCCTTTTGTAACTCACCTCTTTGCTACTAGGTCCTGCCTGGTCATTGTCCTCTTGACCTCCTTCAGCCTGCTGACTGTCATTCTCCCTCTGCTTCCTTAATACAAAAGCACAAATGTAAAACTGACCACCACCCATACTATCCTCCTCAGTATAAAGCCTGCATGACAACCACAGAAAATACAGGCTGCATTATCATCTCCAAAGTCTCTCAACTTACTTTGTTTTTTTTTTTGGCAGAAAAATGTGTCGGATATCTTCTCCTCTTGCTTGTGTTGACTCTGTAAATGAAATCTAATCTGAGTTCAATAAAGTAGTAATACACTTGAACTAATACAATTAATCAGCCTTCAGCACACATGGATTTTTATATTGTTCAACTACCCAACCAGGTAAAACTCCTGCATCCCGGAGTGAAAACAAAGGGGGACCGATTACAAAAGCCTATTATAAAAGCTAATATCAAAAAGTCAGAAGACCAAGTAAATCACCACAGCCACACAAAAGACTATTACTCTATATATCCATGTCAAAACGTATCTCTACAACAACTAATGCTCCGTTGTTTCACGGCTCATGACTGAGCACCAGTGTTACCCAACATTAGATAACGTGTCATTTTATATTGTTAATGAAATTCCAACACATAGGAACAGCTATTTAGCCATTTAGCCAACATTGGATACGAAAGGGTGCGGTATCAGCTAGCTAACGTTAGATAAGGCAAGGCAAACGCTAGCTTTAGCTAGATAAAGCTTTTTAGCTAAACTATAACAGTAAAAGTTAGAAACTAGTTAACGTTAGCATTCATTCGGAAACATTATAACTCGGAAACTCTGAAGGTAAGAAAGTGTATTAAGCTAGCTAGATAGCTAGCTACTGACATTAACCTACAACGTCTCCATTGGCTTGCGCGACGCACGTGAGCATCAGCTTTTTGGGGGGAATAGTTGGAGCAGCGTTGTATAATGGCGACAGACCCATAACATCTCTTAAATTTCCGACATCTAATCTTAACCTGTTAGTAGGTATGTAAGGTTAGGACTGAGTTAAGAATTGAATAATGTTCTGATATTGGTTCAATGTTTGGTAGTTATACGGGTTTTGACCGCTTCGCTTTAGTTCCGAGGGAGTGTTCCTGGTGGGAGCGCTATTAGTAAGGGACGCGCCAAATAAAGAAATACAGAAATCAACGGAAGCCGATTCAACACCGGGACCACAGGTAGTACTGAACACATTTCACATTCAGAACACTACGGATTTTGTGGATAACGTGAGAAACATGGAAGCGGATGAAACGGTAGCCTCTTGTGACGTTACAGTTGCCAACAGAATTACGGTGGAAAAAGAGTGTACTGTCGCGGTTTTTCTATAGCCCGGATAACTATGGATGGAGGCGGGGACTTTTAGGTGCGACAAACCGGGCTTCACCACCGTTAGCTAGATAGCTGCGCCAATGCTAGGGCTAGCCTGCTAGTTAGCTAGTTAGCCGTGTGCTAATGGGTTAGCAAGCTCACCTTGGGACCAGGGCTGGTGATGGAACAGGGCGGCTGAGCTCTAGGCGGGGCGGGAGATGGATGGCTGCTCTCCGGGGTGCGTGTCTCTCTCTCTCTCTGTACTCTGCTCCGGTGTGACCGGGTGAATGTCTCTCTCAGTCTCTCTGGGGAAGCTCTCGGGGGTAGTCAGCTAGCTACAGGTACCGAGGCAGTCTGCTGCTAACACTACCACTGCTAGCCACCGTATCTACTGTCCAGCCCAGGATACGCTAGGTTTCCCTGCTCTATCCCACGCTAAGGTGACAGTCTACGATATGGTTACTAAACAGTTCTGGCGCTTTGTCTCTCCCGCGGTGTCTAATATAGTTGCGTCTGTGACAGCGCGAGCTAACCTGTGATTGGTCCTCTAGCTGCACGAGCCCAGTGCAACATTCCAAGTACATCCCCAGGCATTTCCCACTACACTGCCCCCCTCCAGCACTGTTGAGTCCCTTCAACATAAATGAACAACAGACTACAAAGATCAGTCTGATTAATCTAACACGATAAACGGGACAGAACACCCGCGAAATGAACTAGGCCCGGAACAAAGGGCGTCAAACAAATGTGGGTGGTCGCTATCCATACTGGACTCTTGTGACTAGCCTAGTAACCCCCAAGTCAACTAGTCACGTCCGTCAAAGTTAGTCTAGGAGCCAGGCGGGCCTCCGTACTGGCCGGCCCCGTCTGGTGGTGTACGGGAGATGGGACTCAGCGGCGTCGGCTTCGTCTCCTTCTGGGTCAGGGGCGTTGGACTGCCCGCCCGGAGCACAGGCTGCTGTCCCACGACGTTGGGTGATTGTCGACTCGCCTGAAGAGTAGCTGGCAGCAGTGTGTTGGAGCGGCTGGAACCGAGCCGGGGAGCCTGGTGTGCTGGGTCCTCCATCGTCGTTTGCGTGGAACAGGTCCTCCAGCCGGAGATCAAGGTCTTCATCGATCTCCTCCTGCTCTGTCACTCCTTCGTACTCCTCTGTTCTCTGCACCCCCGGCTCCTCCATGTCAGCAGCGGGAGGACCTCCTTCAGGTGTTTCCTGCGGCCCTATGGCTGGTGCTGGAGCAGACAACAGAGCATGGCGCCTGTCATCTGTGCCCCAGATCTTCACCAGGCAGTCATCTGAGCCCGTGAAAATGCGTCGCCCGGTGCGGTCGAAGGTGACACAGTAGACAGAGGAGAGATGTCCCAGAATCCTCTTGTGCATCTTCATGTGCTGGTAGACAGCTGTAGGCAGTAGCTGGCGTAGACGGTAGGAGCCATTGAGCCGACGCCCATTGCTCGTCTCCACGATATTGGGTGGACTCCCATAGATAATAGGAGGCTCTGGGGGTCGTCCACAGTGCAGAGCAGCCAGCGCTGAGCCCTTCCACACAACATGCTTGCAGCTCTTGTTGGTACGCAGGAGGTTCTGCCTGCCGGCTCCCAGGATGCTGTGGAGACCAGGCACGCTGGCAGGAACCTCTTTCTCCAGCAGTGGACATACTCTAGAACACACTTGGAGTAGGTGGTCTGGGCTGATGTGCCTGTGCAACTTCACCTTGTTAATGTTGTCGATGCCACTGGCCAGGGTCTTGAGCTCGGGGGTGCTCATGCTGTCTCCTACCGGCGGAGGACTTGGAGAGCTATCGTGACGCCGCTCGTCTTCCCATGCTACTCGCCGGATTCTCCCTTTTCCTTCAACCTCTCGCCCCAGCGTCGCTTTAAAGTCATACTCGCGTGCCTCAACCTTCCTGATTGCTTCAGCTAGTGTTTTGGGTTCTGCCCCCAGGACTTCATACGCGATGTTTTGGTTCTTCAGCCCGCGCAGAAAGGCTTCTGCAGCGTAGGCCTCCTGCAGTGTAACACCAACCTGCGGGTATGCCAGTGTGACAAGTCTCCTCACTTCCTCGCCAAACTCATAGAGGGTCATCTCTCTGGCCTGCTTAACCTCGCTGAGTTTACGGCGCGCAGTTCCCTCAGGCAGCTCTTTACCGTAGCGGCGGCGTAACTGGGTGATGAGCGCGTGGTAGTCATCTTTTATCGGAGCCGGCTGCGCGATGACAAAAGACATGGCGTTGTCCCTCAGTCGGAGATACAAGGTGTCCAAACAGGTCTCGTCGGTCCAGCCCCTCTTTCTCGCCATCCGTTCGAATGGTCCAACGAAACTATCCCAGTCGCCCTTACCATCAAAAGTGGCGAGGAGCTTGATGTCATTTTCGTGTCCTCGGTCGGGACCTTGTGAGCTTCGGTTGCCGCTCCGACTTTGAAGGTCTCCTGTCTGGCTCTGTTGACCTCTAGAGGAACCTGCCTGCCCTCCAACGCTGTCATCCAGCAGGTTTCGGCCGCCGTTGCTGTCCAGGGACATTTGGCCACCCTGCATCCCGTCGGGGGGTGGTACTGCAGTCGCTCCATTTTTTCCACCATGACCGATCGGAGTGCTGGTAAGTGGTGCGGGCTCACTGGGTCCATTTCCTGTATAGCGCAGGGCTGCTGGGGCCGCTTTGCTGCTCGGCCTGGCTGGCGTCTCCTCGTTGCGCCGGTCGCTCAAGTTAGCCACTGCGGCCATAGCTGCTGGCAACAGGTGATCAGCGCCGTCTCGCTGTCTGGCCCCTGGGTTCTCCCGGGCCGGGGTGAACTGCGAGAGTAGGCTCATGTCTTGCACCGTTCTGCTAGTTCGTTCTCCGAGCACAGCCCCTGCCGACCCTACACCACTATCGCTTTGAGGGCTACTAGGAGAAACCCCTTGCTTCACTACTTGAGCGATGGGCGACAAACCGGGAGGCTCACCTTGGATATCTGAACGATGACGGGCCCAATCGGTGCGCTGAATGGGAGGTGTGGGGGGACGAGATCGCTTAGCCACCGCTTCCGCTAGTCCATCGATACGCGCTGTGAGGGCCTCCATCTGCATCTCTATCTGGCGTTGCATCTTAACCTGGGTCTGGCGTTCCATGTTTTCCATCTGGCGTTGCATCTGAACCTGGGTCTGGTTCATGGTTTCCATCTGCGCCAGGAGGAGCTTCATCCAGGCGTGCTCTCCGGGGTCTTCTGTCCCCACACCAGCACCATCCAGACTCAACTCAGACTGTTCTTTTACATTTTCTTTGTCCTGTGACATTTTTATTTTTCCACTGATTTACGTTTGGGTTCCACTTCATAAAGAAGTTTCTTATTCACTTTTTTCGTTGGGGTTCTACTTCACGAAGAAGTACAAAATGGCTTCTTGCTAGCTGGGTTAGCTCACAGTGTGCAGGCTGAATTATGCCGCCATGTGACCGGGGCAGGATCCTCCGGTGTTGAGATTATGGCGAATCCCAACCTTTTATCCCACTTCTGACACCACTTGTCGCGGTTTTTCTATAGCCCGGATTACTATGGATGGAGGCGGGGACTTTTAGGTGCGACAAACCGGGCTTCACCACCGTTAGCTAGATAGCTGCGCCAATGCTAGGGCTAGCCTGCTAGTTAGCTAGTTAGCCGTGTGCTAATGGGTTAGCAAGCTCACCTCGGGACCAGGGCTGGTGATGGAACAGGGCGGCTGAGCTCTAGGCGGGGCGGGAGATGGATGGCTGCTCTCCAGGGTGCGTGTCTCTCTCTCTCTCTGTACTCTGGCTCCGGTGTGACCGGGTGAATGTCTCTCTCAGTCTCTCTGGGGAAGCTCTCGGGGGTAGTCAGCTAGCTACAGGTACCGAGGCAGTCTGCTGCTAACACTACCACTGCTAGCCACCGTATCTACTGTCCAGCCCAGGATACGCTAGGTTTCCCTGCTCTATCCCACGCTAAGGTGACAGTCTACGATATGGTTACTAAACAGTTCTGGCGCTTTGTCTCTCCCGCGGTGTCTAATATAGTTGTGTCTGTGACAGCGCGAGCTAACCTGTGATTGGTCCTCTAGCTGCACGAGCCCAGTGCAACATTCCAAGTACATCCCCAGGCATTTCACACTACAGTACTTTGGTGCGTCCAAATGCTTTGCTTGTGCTCGCCATTTTACTTCTCAGTATCTGAAGAAACCCCAAACTTTCTGCAAAATTCAAGAGAACGAAACTCTACATGGACAGAATGATGAGAGTACACGTTTACTCAAAACCCCCTTCTATAGATTAGCTGGTGTTGATAAGACTCGCTACAGTGTGTGTATGTGTTTTCTGGAAACAGCTTAACCATGCTCTGGGGCTAGCTGGCTCGACAGATTGATCCATCTATTCACACTATGTTGATTATACCGTACACCGCCGCTGACAGGAAGACTTTCAGCAGCCCTGGTCTGGTGCTGAAGGACCCACCAGGTTGTCCTATGCAAAGGGAAGCGGGTAGATGTGAGATATGTGACGTATCCCAGTGAACACATATTGTTCCCATACCATTCCTCAAAGGTTTTGAATTTGCTCACTTTCCTGAAATATTCAAAGAAAGCTGTGCTTTTTTGTGTGCGACATAGCCTTCCCAAAACATTCCAATAACAAAGTAATATTTTGCGTGTGTGTGTGTGTGGGGGGGTAATTACAGTAAAGTTTCCCCTGCAGTTCATCAACAGCAAATCCTAATGCTAGAACAGTGACATGAAGGTGGTAGTTCAATTGATTTTAACGCTAAAATACTTCAGATTATTTTTACCAAGAAACAAAGCCACCAGTACTGTTGTGTAGGCGCATTCCCCACAGCCAGACAAAAACATGGCTGAACCTGAGTTTTACGTGACACTGTAGTATCTGCAGGTAAAGGCGTCTCGCTTTCCCTGGAAAAGTCCTAGCTAGTAGTTACCATGAACATGCTTGTTAGATTAGGCGAAGTCACGATGCTGAACGCTGTACTAACACTCCAGATATTAATTCAATACACAGTACATACAGTTACACTAGCATGGCTCATTTCCCAGATGTGGCTAGTGCACTAGCTTGAAGTTTTTACGCCTGTTTAGAAATACCCTTAACGATGGATAATTTACCCTTTGGAAAACAATTTAAGGTGCTGTGTGGATTCGAGAGTAGAAGGTGAAGAATACCTGATCACTTGATTGTGCTAAGCAACCTCAGCTGCAATGTTCATCGAGGCAGTATTGTTTCAGCAACTCTTTCCTGTTGAGAAATTCACTGATTCATTAAACCAGACGAGTCCATCATCGACCCTGTCTTAGCCACCTCAGTTTAACACACAACCACTCCTGCCCATTTGCAGATAGCATCCAACAGGGTAGCATGCGAACTACCTCACGTTTGTGATTTCCCTCGTTCCTAATGAAAACCAGGTGTTCCCATTGATTTGATTAGTGTGGCGGTTTCAGCCGGCATGACTCTGTGTTTTAACCCCTCTCAGAAGACCTACCGGGCAAGTTTAGTCTAATTGGAAATTATATACTGGACGAACTGGGGATTGTGATAGCACAGTAATGGGTGGCTAGTCTCTTAGCTGGTAATGCTGTGAGTGTATCTCTGAATTGGAAAATGAATTCTGTTTATCAGAATCAGAAATTCTTTTAGCTTGGCATTGCAATTACGAGTGCAAGAAACATTCATTATTTAATAAAATAAATAAGTATGTACATATAACAAATGTAGAAAAATATAAACAGCAAAAAGAAGTAAAAGTACAGTTTTATATAGAGAGATATGAGGTTTGTGAGATTGAAGTAATCGGTAGATACTAAAGACGTCCACCTCTCTGGATTAATCTGCCATTATTTTAATTAAGGTTGCCAGGGGTTGTTGAAAAATAGAGTGGGGGGGGGTCATAAAAGAGGCAAGGCAAGTTTATTTCTGCAGGACATTTTATACACAATGGCAATCCAAAGTGGCTCACAGAGGGCATAAAAGACATTAAATTAGAAATTTAGACTAAAGTAAAAGACATTAATAAAATGAAAATTTACACTAACAGGGAGATGAAAAAACTTGTTTTTTAACTTGGGAACATAAAGAGGTTGAAAATCAAAGAGGGGAAATGTTTTGCGATTAAACTGGGTGAGGGTTGTGATTGTAATTCAAGCAGCCTCAGTCTGTTTTGCTGTCATTACAACTGTTGCTGCAATCTGTAGAATGGGATGAAAGTGCAGTGTGTGTGAAACAAGGACATGATTAAAATGTGTTGACCACCTTTTGGGCGATATAAGGAGGACTGGAAGGGGAAGTTGTTTTGTCTATAGTTGATATGGGAATGCGCTACTGGTATACCGATACGTAAGGGTATGAACTCATTGAACTTATAAAGGCCTAGATTTTAGATGTTATAGACATGACAGGAGTGTTTGAATGTCACCCTGTCCCAACAGCTTGGAGCCATGCAGGCTGCAGACCACCACCACTGTTACTCTGATTCCCCATTCGCCTTTAACTGGAAATCTGGTGGTCATGACTTGACAACCAGGATTTGGCACATGGAGATCGGACTCTGAAATGTCAAAGGGCAAAGCTAAGCAGTGTTTGCCAAGAGGAATGACATGAAGGCCAAATACCTAGCCTTCTCTCTCTCTCTCTCTCACTCTCTCTCCAGAAGGAGCAATCTCTGGGGGAAATTCAGCTGCTGATAGCCTGGATACAGGCAGCCATTGCTGGAATACTTGTGCAAGGCAGCTCAGGGGTGGGGAGCCATGGTGGAGGGGCGGGTGTTAAGTCCTCCTTCTCTAAAAATAGCCCTCAGCTCTCACTATTGAAGCTACTGATATACAGTCATAGTAACTGAGTTGTTTATGAGCAACCTGCCGATAATGCCATAGTGATGACCTTTACTTCACCCTCTAGACACGGGAAGGTGGCCTTGGATGTATTTTGACTCGCCTGTCCTCTCCACGTTACAAACATGCTCAAACTGAGACCATGCCTGAATATGTAAACATAAACACTTTTCTTTGTGCGTTCAGCAACCTCTTGTAGCAAAACTCTAGCACGGAAATGCGAATTTCCTGTTGGACTCCCTCTAAAACACAGACTACATCATGATCGGATGAACCCCGCCCTCAGATACCACACAAACACGTGTATACACAAGTGGTTTTGCTTTGCCCCAAGCAGACAAAAACACATATGTACACATTAAAGCACTCACACAATAACACAAACTTTTCCTGCGGAAAGCCTCTAGAGATAGGATACCACTCCCATCTCATGGGCGCGCACGCACACACACACATTACTACCATCTCACAAAGACAACACCACACACACTAACTAACCCATATCAACACAACCTCATCACCACACACACACAAAAACCCCTTCTCAAGTAGAAGTGTGACAATCACCTCAGAGCTTTAATAACAGCTGCCAAAGTGCTGTGCTATAAATAAGAAAGGCAGCAAGACGACACCTAACCAACAAACATACATACATACTCACACACAGACATCCCACAACCCTCTTGGCGTTTGAGAGGTCTTAAGGTTACAATCCTGAAGATTTACACGTTTTTCATACTTCTTTTAATCTACGGATATCTAAATCATGAGCAATTTTGCGTCTACTCACTATAATGTCACTACCATATAATTACTTGGGATAAATGATAATGTGTGTAGTTTTTTATATTTTCCCCATAACAGCCAAATGCACACCAGAAATTGGCAGAGTGAATTTATTTACATGTCCTTGTAGTACTGGAAGCTTGGCTACCAAAAATGCTAAACACAATTAAATTAATCAAGCATGGTTTACCATCATCATAACAAATGACTGCAAAACCATGCAACATATTTTTTGTGAAGCAATTTATATTCTGGCGGAGCACAATTATATTAAATTGGATGATGTGACACTGCTAAAATTATAGCTTCCTCCCTTTTGGGCACTCCATAGCAACAACCCCATCACAGGTCAAAACAGTCAAAGCTATTTTGTTCATTTTGAATAGGTCTCTGGGATTTAGAGTGCTCAAACAACATTGCAGTTGCCAGTATCACTATAGGCATCCACAAATAAAACAGAAACGACAGTGTTGGGATTGTAGTTTTAAGCAAATTGTGGTCATGGTGTTGCTCAGGAGAAAGTTTGACAGTGGGTCGAGGTCCTCAGTTTGGTTGAGGTCCCACCCTGTTCCTGTGATCAGGGATAAATTAATGCCTGACTTTGGCATTAGCTGAAAGGATGTATTAGGAGGTTTACCGCTTGTTGCATGAGCTTCCTGCCGTCATACTAAAAATCACATGCAAGAATAATAAAGTTAAGCTTTTTTTATTCTCAACGTGAAGCTTCTCATTTCTCGTCTTCTCTACGCTCCAAGAGAAGGTCAGAGGTCAGACACTGAAGTTATAGACATTACAAAATTGTCCACCCCTTCGTGCTCAGATATTGACAAGTTTTTACATCTGCCTACTCAAGTCACATGTCCATTCCCACTGTCCTAGGATCATGTAGCCTGGTTCCAGATACTGAGTCGCTATTCGCCACTTATTTTCAGTCGTCCTGCCCACTTTTCAAATTTTGTTGAGCAATCCAGAGGTCAGGTGGTGCCTTGTCAATGACTCGTTCCATGACTTCTCCAGTGACTTGGAGAAACAACCGAGCCAATTTGAGAGAGAAGGCTGATCAGCTATGTCATCCAATTTAGCAACATGAGAGTTCTTTCTCTTTTTTCTTCTTATTTTTCTCTTTTTGTGGCAGACTTGATGCATTTCCTGTGTGGGCACCAGGTGTATCTGGTATCGCCGTGTTGGTGTTGTTCATATGCCATCATAACTGATGTTGCTCCAGGTTCATCATTGCAAGTGACCAATCATGTCGTACTGTCGTGCCTTTGTGATTTGGGGAGAAAGGCAGTTGTTGGATTAGGTTGTAGGTTAGCGTGGGTTAGCTATCGGTTAGGTTAAGGTTAGCTATTGGTTAAGGTTAGGGTAAAGTTAGACTGAGGTGGAGGTTATGTTAGATTAGCTTTGGTATCGTTACAGTCTTTTTTCTGTGTCGCAAAGGCATGGCATCACAACAACATGATTAGTCGGTTGCAATGATGGTCCCGGAGCAACGTTAATTATGATGTGTGGGAACAACACCAGCACGAGGATATCAGATCGTGCACGGGCACCATTACGTTTGAATACTTGTTGAGAATGGTGGACCCTGCTGGCACCAATGAAAACCTGCTTACAGAGGAGCAATTACAGAACGCTGTCACATTAAATGGCTGTTGCCATGAAAACGCCAGCTGGAAAAGGTCTCAAACATGGCATTTTTCAGATTAAAAAATTATGGATTACGATC
Organism: Lampris incognitus; assembly: GCF_029633865.1. NCBI lineage: Eukaryota > Metazoa > Chordata > Actinopteri > Lampriformes > Lampridae > Lampris > Lampris incognitus. Next base: position 17,663,081 of record NC_079215.1, on the reverse strand, counting down.
CCCTCTGACAATCTTAAAGGTGAAATTCACTGCTTTTCCATCACATCTCTGTCTTTCTACTACAGGAATAGCACATGGAAAACACAAGCAGTTGTTCCTGAGATTTCATGTCATAGTCATGAAATTTAATCTATGAAATCCTGCTGGGGGACACGATGTCACTGAAATTTTCTTGTCTGGCACCACGAAGTTGTATCCAATGCATTTCTATAGCCCAAGTTTTTCTTGCGCAAGTCATGTTATCAAGATGCTGGCTCTGGCTGGTCTGGCCTCCCGGGACAATGCCGGTCACTTACATATATTTGAAAAAACAAAAACTACCCTAACCTTAACCCTAACCCAAGGCTCAGCGTTTTTGGTTTTTACCGATTTTAACCGAAAATACCCAGATTTTTTAAAAGGAGCAGATCAGTTTAAACTGATTTTCACCCGGATTTTATGTTTCCACAGATCTAAAAGTTGTTCCTGTTCGTGTGAGGTTATGTAACAGTGTCCTCTTCTGGCAAAATTTGGCATGCTGGCTGGCTTTGAAAAATAAAAACCAAAAACGCTGAGCCTTGCCCTAACCTTAACCACTGTAGTTTTTGTGTTTTCAAATATATGTCAGTGACCGACATTCTCCTGGGAGGCCAGACTAGCCAGAGCCAGCGTCTTGATAATGTGACTTGCGCAAGAAAAACTTGGTCAATTCCCCAAATGTGTATGGTTAATAAACTAAATAAATACCTGCACTAGCAAGAGCCAAATTCAGTTTCCCCTCCTTTACTTCAAACATAGACGAAACTGCCATAGGAATGCATTGGATACAACTTTGTAGTGCCGGACAAGAAAATTTCAGTGACATAGTGCCCCCCAGCACGATTTCATAGATTAAATTTCGGGACTATGACACGAAATCTCATGATACCCAGTGACGTATCGTGTCGTCAGTTGGCAGCCGGAAAAACTAAATACAGCCTAGCAGGGTTTTTTTTTTCTTCTTTTCTCTCTTTCTTTTTTAATTGTCCCCCCTTTTTCTCCCCAGTTGTACTTGGCCAATTACCCCACTCCTCCGAGCCATCCCAGTCGCTGCTCCACCCCCTCTGCCGATCCGGGGAGGGCTGGAGACTACCACATGCCCCCTCCGATACATGTGGAATCACCAGCCGCTTCTTCTCACTTGACAGTGAGGAGTTTCACGACATAGCGAGTGGGAGGATCACGCTATTCCCCCCCAGTTCCCGCTCCCCCTCGAACAGGCGCCCCAATCGACCAGAGGAGGTGCTAGTGCAGCGACCAGGACACATACCCACATTCGGCTTCCCACCCGCAGTCACAGCCAATTGTGTCTGTAGGGACGTCCGACCAAGCCGGAGGTAACACGGGGATTCGAACCGGCAATCCCCGTGTTGGTAGGCAACGGAATAGACTGCCACACCACCCAGACGCCCCTAGCAGGGTTTTTCTAATACTCTAATCTACTCAAAACACTCTGTTCAAAAAACAAATCCTCATTCTCTCGGCTAAGCTATGTTTCCGATGGTGGAAATGACGTCCCACAACACTAGCGTAGAAGATTTTATGGACCAGGATACAGAGGCTTACACACAATGCATCCTGGGAAAGACTGTGACAACATTGATTTCTCCATCAATTTAATACACAGTATGGATTTTATTGCTTCAGTCAGCTACATAACTCATCAGTGCCAATTGCACATACACAAAACCATCTGTGAAATTTCCCTTTAGCATGTTGTTATGATGGATGTAGATAGAGGACAAATAGTCCCCCTTAGTTGCTTCAGGCCCAGTGACCACCCACCCTCTCCTCCTCCTGTCATCTGATTAGGGGGATTTGGCCATTTCACTTCTATCTCTTCCCTCCATCACAGACATCCAGTTGTTCTCTTCCTGGTTGGTCAGATAAGAAGGAACTCCCCTTCCCATAACAACAGGCCCTGCAATCTCTGCCCCATCTCTCCCCATCCATTATCTCATATCCCTCCAGTCACTCCCGCACGTCTCCCTGACATCTCACAACACGCCACTGACAGATTTTTAGTTTTACCAAGAGGGGATGAGGCTTCAAAACGCTGTCGCAGGCCACGGTGAAATCGACGGTTATTGAAGGAGACAGTCAACAGTGTTATCTCTGGCAGCCATGATGCCTCCGGATGCGCATGGAGAGAGGAGTGTCGAGTTTGTCGAATGGACTAGCGGGAGATGTGTTGCCCATCATTTTTAAAGGCTTTTTTTGGGGGGGGGTTGTGGTGTTTGTTTCCCACCAAGCGACATTCTCCCCACACGGAATTTGTTGACACGATCGACGAGAAAGGATCATTTTTTTACGGCTCAAGATGAGACGTTTTTTTCCGATCGGGTTAGGCGTGAAGATCGGAAGAAAGATGAAGTTCAAAACGCTTATCGAATCTTCCTCCCTCCCTCTCACTGTTCATTCAGTTAACCTTGTTTTTAGATGGCCTCAGAGCTGCAGTGTTGGAGTCACTCCATTCTGTCCCTCTCTCTCTCTCTCTCTCTCTCTCTCTCTCGCTCCATCTCTCTCTCTCTCTCTCTCTCTCTCTCTCTCTCTCTCTTTTAAAACTTTGTGGCCTAGTTTCAGAGCCTTTGAAAAATTGTCTTTGGCAAGAGTTGGGATGAAAGTTAGCAAGAGGGAGGGGGGAGTTGGGGGGATCTGGGCAGAGGGAGGCGTGTGAAGGCTTGCCCCTTTATCTTTCTGCCCAAGACCCCCTGCCATGTCTGACTCTCTCTCACTCTCTCTCCCTCTCTCTCTTTTTTTCTCTCTCTCCCTCTTTCCTTTTTAAGAAAATGACTCCTCATCACTGATTTTCGCCTTGGGTATAAAAGCAGGCCGCTTTTTTTTCCTAACTGCTCTCAAAACTGAGTTGTTGTTTTTTTTTTAAATGGCGACCATGCACCAGTTCTTCACAACATATTATTCCTGGCATTCAAATGACTGTCAGTATACATTATTTGGGAATCCGCAGCATCGACTGACCTAGGGGGACTGGATAATTTTGGGTATTTGATTTAAATTACATTTGTTTATTATTTGCTGCTTTGCATCGTGCATGAATTGTGATGACTAATTTGGTGTTGTTATACAGAGAGTGAATCATGGTGGCGAGGAATGCTTCCAAAACCTTACTCATTTCTGGATTTACGTTACCATCTGATAACCGTGCTGAACGCGGCCAGATGTGCCAGTGGGAGGGCTTAATGACAGTGGTACACTATGATTGGTTTTACATTCATGTCACATCCAATGACACCACATCTGATATGGTGTCGTTATCCTATGACACCATTATTACATCCTGCGTTGATCCTACAGCTGGTACTGAAATCACAACAGACAGGGGTTTGTCCTGATTTCAGCTCCAACACTAATGGAAAAGCAAACATTAACCGTGCACATGACTCCTTGACAGCGTGGTGCGGCTCGCTGTGGCCTCATTACAGCCTGGGCCCGATAATGGAAAAAGGATATACAGAGCACCCAGCGCCTCTGTCTGTGTGTGACCTGTGACCACTGGAAGATCTATCCTAAATAACTCCATGATCTAAAATGCAATCGAGCCAGCAGCTGTTTAGCTGTTCTTATTTTGCCAACTAAGGGCTTAAATTTGGCGGCATGGTTGCCCAGTGGTTAGCATTGTTGCCTCACGGCAAGAAGATCCTGGGGGGAGGGGGTGTCTGGGTGGCGAGATGATCTATTCTGTTGTCTACCAGTCAGCGGTTCGGATCCCTGTGTTACCTCCAGCTTGGTCGGGCGTCCCTACAGACACAATTGACTGTCTGCAGGTGGGAAACTGGATGTGGGTATATGTGTCCTGGTCGCTTCACTAGCGCCTCCTCTGGTCGGTCAGGGCACCCATGATCCTCCCACGTGCTACGTCCCCCTGGCGAACCTCCTCACTGTCAGGTGAAAAGAAGCGGCTGGCAACTCCACATGTATTAGAGGAAGCATGTGGTAGTCTGCAGCCCTCCCCAGATCGGCAGAAGGGGGGAAGCAGCGACCGGGACGACTCGGAAGAGTGGGGTAATTGGTAATTGGCCGGGTACAATTGGGGAGAAAAAATCAGGGGGATATACTTTGTTAAAAGAAACACCAAACGGTAGGGAACATGCTCAACAAATAATGAGCAAAATAATCCAGTGAGTCAAGTAAATTCTTTATGAGACAGTACAAGCCTGTATATGTGTGTATATATAAAACTTTGTTAAAAGAAACACTCAATGGTAGGGAAAGTGCTCAACAAATAAGAGGGAAAATAATCCAGTGAGTCAAGTAAATTCTTTATGAGACTGTATACAAACCTGACAGCTGGTGATTGCTTATGGCATGAAACAGGCTTGTACTGTCTCATAAAGAATTTACTTGACTCACTGGATTATACATAAAGCGTGTATGTTTGTATGTTCGCTTAAAACTCCAGAAATACTCATTGTAGAACAAAAAGAAAGGTATCTTTAGAATCAGCACTTTCCAAGGATTGCACAGTTCTAAAAAATTTTTAAAAACCAAACAAAAAATTGTATTTATTTGCGAAAGACACATTCCAACAATGCTTTTTAGAGACTTCCAGCAAATCCTTCCAGTTGTCAATGTTACGTCTCGCCGCTCCACACCCGCTCTGCAGTGTAACCTTGGCCAAGGCTCAACGTCTCCCCGCTCCACACCCGCTCTGCAGTGTAAGCGTACCCGGAGCTCTGCCAACTCCACCTGATGCCTGTTTCCTCGTTACCCTTCCACTCACCTGTTGGCAATCACCTCCCTATATCTGGCTGTGTCACTCTCAGCTTGTTGCCAGTTCGTGCCGTTCCCTGGGAGAGTACTTGTGCTTGTCCTGCTCATCGAAGTTTGTTTACTTACCTGGATCTTCCCTGGAGATTTCTCTGTTGGACCTTCCTCGTTGCTCCCCTTCCCCTGTGCGCTGCTTTCCGTTTACGAAGAGGATTTCTTCACTCCAGCGTTGCTGTGATTTTCCGTTCTCCTTTGGTATCCTCCTGTTTACCCCCCCCTCCTGCCTGGATTAAGGGCCGACTCCACTGTTCCCGGATTAAAGGGCGACTCCACGGTTCCCGGCTTAAAGGTGGACTTCGCGTTTCCTGGTGAAAGTGGACTTCCTGAGTTTTCTCTTCAATAAATTAGCCTGTTGGTCCCGCTATATTGTGCCTTCTGTGTTTGTGCTCTTGGGGTCGGGTGCAAACCCTAACAGTACGAACTGGCCATGACGACCCCAGCCAGCACAGACGGCACACCCACAGCCAATCCGGTGCAAGCAGCCCTAGTAAAACAAATTCAGATTACCAACGCCCATTCCCAGCAATTACAAGAGGCTTCGGTTGCTGTGCAGGGTCTCCAGTCTCAAGTTCAACCCCTGCAAGCTTCTGTGGAAGCTTTAGCTGTCCAGCAGGCGGCTATGGCGAGTCAGCAGGCAGAGATCATGCAACAACTGCAGACCATTTCAGCAGCTCTTGCCAACCAGCAGCTGAACCAGCCTGTACCGCCAGCAAGTGCGCCCCCTGTGGCCGCCGCTCCAGTAGATCCTCCGGTTCCTGTTTATTTACCCCGTGGAACCATCATTACCAGTCCACGCCCATTTGACGGTAACTTTGAAACTTGCTCTACCTTCATTATGCAGTGTGAGCTTGTTTTCACACACCAGCCCACCGTGTTCTCCAGTGATGCTGTTAAGATCGCTTACGTGACCAACCTGCTCAGTGGTCGAGCAGCGCAGTGGGCTACGTCTTCCTGGTCCATGGGGGCCAGCTACTGTAACTCTTATAGAGACTTTGTCGCAGAGCTACGTAAGGTTTTCCACCATCCGGTAAGCGGTCGGGATTCTGACTCACGACTGAATAACATCCAGCAGGGCGGCGCCAGCGTCACAGATTACTCCGTCGACTTCCGCCTGGCTGCCGCTGAGAGCGGATGGAATGACCAGGCCCTGCGTGCCACTTTTCGTAGAGGATTGAGCGAGGCGGTGAAGGATCAACTTGCTACCCGAGAAGAACCCTCATCTCTGGATGACCTCATTGCTCTCGCTATCCGCATTGATGGACGTATCCGGGAGAGAAAGCGTGAGAAGGCCTTGCGTGGAACTTCCTTCAATCCCAGAACTACCTCTGCGTCAGACCGAACCGCTGTTCCCGTTTCCCCGGCCAATCCCTCCTCTGACTCTTTCGCGACAACGCCACCTGGGGATGTAGAAGAGCGGATGGAGGTAGGACGTGCTAGACTTACTCCTGCTGAACGGGAGAGCCGATTCAAGGCAGGTCTTTGCCTGTACTGTGGTCTTAAGGGGCACCGACTCCGCGACTGTCCCTCACGGCCAAAAGATTAGGCTTACCAGGACCAAGGGAGATCCTAGTAAGCCGCCTTTCCTTCTCCCATGGGTCCGAATCTCGCGGCCATCTTGTTCCTATTGCCTTAGTCTGGGCGGGCCAGAGACTTTCCCTTGGAGCCCTGATTGATTCCGGAGCAGATGATAGTTTTATGGACCTTGACTTTGCCTCGCAGGCAGACATTCCCCTTGAGTCTCTTGGGACCCCCATTGATGCGTTTGCCTTGGATGACCGGAGATTAGCCTGTATCACACAGCGGACCGTCCCCGTTACTCTCACCGTTGCAGGTAACCACACAGAGACAATGCAATTTTACATCATACGTTCCCCGCTTAATCCAGTTATCTTGGGACGCCCCTGGCTCAGACACCATGAACCCCACATCTCTTGGTCCACAGGCACAGTCCTTGGATGGGGCTCTACTTGCCATGCCCAATGCCTTCGTGCAGCTCCTAGTGCTACGCCTTTGAGCTCGCCTACTCCCCTGCCTCCTGATCTCTCCTCCGTGCCCCCTGTGTATCATGACCTTGGTGAGGTATTTAGCAAGACCCGTGCTAAGTCACTCCCGCCTCACCGCCCGTATGATTGCGCCATTGATCTCCGTCCTGGGGCTACTCTTCCCAGTAGCCGCCTCTACAACTTGTCACTCCCTGAGAAGGCGACCATGGATGAGTACATCACCGAGTCCCTTGCTGCAGGTCTCATCAAGCCCTCGTCTTCCTCTGTTGCTGCAGGGTTCTTTTTTGTGAAGAAGAAGGACGGGGGACTTCGACCTTGTATTGACTACCGGCAACTGAACGCAATCACCATTAAGAACAAGTACCCGCTTCCACTTATGAGTTCGACTTTTGAGCCTCTCTCTCAGGCGACCATCTTCACCAAGCTAGACCTGAGGAGCGCTTACCACCTCGTGCGAATCAGGGAAGGCGATGAGTGGAAGACCGCCTTCAAAGCACCCCGAGGCCACTATGAGTACTTGGTGATGCCGTTCGGACTCACAAACGCACCAGCAGTGTTTCAGGCGTTTATGAACGACGTACTCCGTGACATGTTGGATGTGTTTGTCGTCGTTTACCTGGACGACATCCTCATTTTCTCCCAGTCTCTTGAGGAACACGTCCAGCATGTTCGCAGGGTACTGGAGCGCCTCCTCCAGAACCAACTCTACGTCAAGGCGGAGAAGTGCCTGTTTCACTCCCCCTCTGTGGATTACTTGGGATTCATCGTAGAGAAGCGACGGACCAGAGCAGATCCCCGCAAGGTCCAGACAGTGGTGGACTGGCCGGAACCTACCAACCGTAAGGAGCTGCAGAGTTTTCTAGGGTTCGCAAATTTCTACCGGAGATTCATTCGCAACTACAGCCAGCTGGCAGAACCGCTTACTGCGTTGACCTCCCCAGCCAAACCCTTCATCTGGTCTCCTGCTGCCAGCTCTGCTTTCCAAGTCCTCAAGACAAGGTTCACCTCGGCCCCAGTGCTGCTCCATCCTGACCCCAAGAGACAATTCGTGGTAGAGGTTGATGCCTCGGATTCAGGCGTAGGGGGGGTGCTCTCCCAGCGGTCGGCTGAGGACCAGAAACTCCATCCTTGCGCCTTTTTCTCCCGCCGATTTCTGCCGGCCGAGCAGAATTATGACGTTGGAAACCGGGAGTTACTGGCTGTAGTGGCTGCTCTGGAGGAATGGCGCCACTGGCTCGAGGGCGCTGAGCACCCGTTTCTCATCTGGACGGACCACAAGAACTTGACTCACCTGAGGGCAGCCAAACGTCTCAACAGTCGTCAGGCTCGGTGGGCTGGCTTCCTTAGTCGTTTCAACTATGTTCTGACTTACCGTCCTGGGACACGCAACGTAAAGGCTGACATCCTGTCTCGGCTACACCCGAAGGAAGGCGCGTTTGAAGAGCCTGAACCCATCCTCCCTGCGGCTAGAGTGGTCGGTGTGGTCACTTTTGGTCTTGAGTCGGCTGTTCGCACTGCCCAACGTGCTCAACCCGCTCCGAGTAACGTGCCACCCCGTCGCCTCTTCGTCCCAGATGCTGTTCGGTCTCGAGTTCTTCAGTGGGGTCATAGCAGTCGTTTCTCCTGTCACCCAGGAGTTAGTCGTACCCAGTCGTTCATCGCTCGGCGCTTCTGGTGGCCAACTATGCGGGAGGATGTCAAGAGCTTTGTAGCGGCCTGCACTGTTTGCGCCCGCAGCAAGGCCTCTCACCAGGCGCCATCTGGTCTGTTGCAGCCACTCCCTATTCCTAGCCGCCCCTAGTCTCACGTGGCTTTGGATTTCGTTTCCGGACTACCACCTTCTCGGGGAAACACTGTGGTTCTCACCGTCATAGACCGTTTCAGCAAGGGCGTCCATCTGATAGCCCTTCCCAAACTTCCTTCGGCTGCTGAGACCGCGGACCTCTTGATGCAACATGTCTTCCGGCTTCATGGCCTGCCATCAGATGTAGTCTCCGATAGAGGTCCTCAGTTCACCTCACAAGTGTGGCGTGCATTTTGTAAAGGCATCGGAGCCACAGTAAGTCTGTCTTCGGGCTACCACCCCCAAACAAATGGTCAGACCGAGAGGGCAAACCAGAGCATGGAGACAGCGTTGCGTTGTGTATGTAACAGCAAGCCCTCCAATTGGAGTGACTACCTACCGTGGGTAGAGTACGCCACCAATTCCCTGGTCAGCTCTGCATCTGGACTTTCTCCATTCGAGGCATCCCTGGGGTATCAACCTCCCCTGTTCGACCCACAGCAGGATGAAGTGGCCGTTCCCTCCGTACAGCTCCACTTGCGACGCTGTCAGCGTGTCTGGAGGACCATCCGGACAGCACTGCTCAAGGCTGGGGAGCGCGCTCGCAGAGGGGCTGACCGGCGACGTACCCCTGCGCCGGAGTACAAGAAGGGACAGAGGGTCTGGCTGTCCACGAAGGACGTTCCCCTCCAGACAACCGACAAGAAACTCTCGCCCCGCTTCATTGGTCCTTTTGAAGTCCAGAAAGTCCTGAGCCCGGCAGCTGTTCGGCTGAAGCTGCCTTCCTCCATGCACATTCATCCTGTCTTCCACGTCTCTCGAGTTAAGCCCGTCTCCAGCAGTCCTCTTATGCCCCCGGTTCCTGAGCCTCCGCCTCCGGAATTTGTAGATGGTCATCCTCAATGGAAGGTCCGCCGGCTGCTTAAAGTCCGGCGCTGCGGCCGCGGGTTCCAGTATCTCGCGGACTGGGCAGGTTATGGACCTGAGGAGCGCAGCTGGATTTCGCGGAAGCTCATTATGGATCCCTCTCTCCTCGCCGACTTCTACCGTGCCCACCCGGGGGCGCCAGGTCAGTCGCCAGGTGGCTCCCGTAGAGGGGGGGGTACTGTTACGTCTCGCCGCTCCACACCCGCTCTGCAGTGTAACCTTGGCCAAGGCTCAACGTCTCCCCGCTCCACACCCGCTCTGCAGTGTAAGCGTACCCGGAGCTCTGCCAACTCCACCTGATGCCTGTTTCCTCGTTACCCCTCCACTCACCTGTTGGCAATCACCTCCCTATATCTGGCTGTGTCACTCTCAGCTTGTTGCCAGTTCGTGCCGTTCCCTGGGAGAGTACTTGTGCTTGTCCTGCTCATCGAAGTTTGTTTACTTACCTGGATCTTCCCTGGAGATTTCTCTGTTGGACCTTCCTCGTTGCTCCCCTTCCCCTGTGCGCTGCTTTCCGTTTACGAAGAGGATTTCTTCACTCCAGCGTTGCTGTGATTTTCCGTTCTCCTTTGGTATCCTCCTGTTTACCCCCCCCCCCCTCCTGCCTGGATTAAGGGCCGACTCCACTGTTCCCGGATTAAAGGGCGACTCCACGGTTCCCGGCTTAAAGGTGGACTTCGCGTTTCCTGGTGAAAGTGGACTTCCTGAGTTTTCTCTTCAATAAATTAGCCTGTTGGTCCCGCTATATTGTGCCTTCTGTGTTTGTGCTCTTGGGGTCGGGTGCAAACCCTAACAGTCAAGGACGGACTACACCTAACATTGTCAATGTTAGCCTGAAGGCACGCAACGTGGTTTACCCTGAGGTGCTTGAGCACTGAGCGATTGATACACACATTGGCAATGAAGCTTGATGAATGGATTGAAAATTATGACATTTGATCATTTTCATTAATAAGATTCATTTATTCGACATTCGTTTATCACTTGTATCATCTGATAAATTATCCTATATATCGTCATCGATTATATCATAAAGATCAGATCGTATTGGTTGTTTTGATATATATATATATATATATATATATATATATATATATATATATAATTTTTTTTTACATTTGTTTGTATATTTCATCTTATTTCTAAATTTTCCTCCTATTTGTAACTGCCGCCGTGGGCGTCCCCGCGTCTCAAATTCCCGATATGTGAAAACCTGGGCTGCAAAATTTTCCAGATTCTGAATCTGATTTTAAAGTATTAAAATCTAATAAGATGTATTGAAGGCTAGAGTACCCACCACTTTTTAAGAGCAGACTTCCTGTTGTTCAAATGGTGGGTGTTTCAGTTTGGAAACGCCTTACTTGAAACGCCTTACTATAGGAACTGTTTGGCGTTAAATCCTGACCTCGTGTTAACCTTTACAGTAGGTAAGCCATTGTGGCTTATAAAGGATAATGCCGAACAAAGACGCTGGCGAGGCTAATCCGTGCACAACACTGTTTTGACAGGTGTGACATGGGGCAGACAGTACCAGGAGAGTATGGAAGGCTTTTAATGCTGCATTGCTACAAGGCATTTCCTAATCCCCTGAATTAGAACGGTTGACGTAACGTGCAGCGCTGCATCTTGCAGAAGCAGAACCAAAACTGCAGAAACTGACATGTGAAACATGTTTGCAAGGCAGGCTAAGTGCTAACATTAGATAATTCAGTTAAAATAGCAAACAAAGTAGCTGGACAAACCCCATTCAACATTTATGCCATTATCTGAATTTCCTTGCAAACATTTCAATGAATAAAAAGGCCACGCGATGCTAGAACCAGAATTTGTGTTGTGTTATTACATAGAGATTAATGATAAAGCAAGCTGTGTAGTTCATGTTTCCACTTCCGTTAAGGTCACAAAACTGTGTGTTGGGAGAAGTCATCAGGGGAATCCACTTTGTATTTATGACTTGAAAGGGGTCCTACCATCACACGATTCCAGCTGGAATGTGGAAAAATCAATAAGGTTGGCTGTAAATACGTCAAGCCATTTTTTATTGTCCAGGTACGATCACACACGAGGAATGTGACCTGGTACATAGCTCTCAGTTACACACAGCACAGCGAGATAAGAGAAGCGTAAGCGGCATATCTAATTAGAAATCAGAAGCTAAACAAAAATATAAGTATGAGCCGAAAATCTAATTATTTTGAAAGGATGACTGCAATGGTAAATGAGATTGTGCAGTTACTATTGCATAGATTATTGCACAACTCATATATATATAATCCAGTGAGTCAAGTTAAATTCTTTATGAGACAGTACAAGCCTGTTTCATGCCATAAGCAATCATGAAACAGGCTTGTACTGTTTCATAAAGAATTTAACTTGACTCGCTGGATTATTTTGCTCCTTATTTGTTGAGCGATTTCCCTACCAGTGATTGTTTCTTTTAACAAAGTATATACGTATATATATATATATTCATCCAGTAGTAAAATGTGCAATCTATGTCTAACTGAAATATATTTTATCATGTGCAAACCAAAAATGTCCACATTGAATAACGGGAATGGATTGGCCAGCAGTTGCAGACATAGCTATAAGCACATATTTTGTAATCATAAATAAATCATGCCAATAAACAAATACCAACCCCCCCCCCCCCCCATTGGATCATTAGCGATCATGTGTTTTTGCACTTTTGAACGTCACACTTCTCCCTTCCCCTTTGGACGTTGTGCACGTAATGTGCATGTCGGGGCGGTAAATGGTGTTCTTACCCAAGTAGCTTTATTGACAGCTGATGATTGTTTGTGGCATGAAACAGGCTTGTACTGTCTCATAAAGAATTTACTTGACTCACTGGATTATTTTGCTCTTTATTTGTTGAGCACTTTCCCTACCTTTGAGTGTTTCTTTTAACAAGTATAGGGTGTCTCCCCACCTGCTGCCCATGCTGGGATAGGCTCCAACCTCCCATGACCCGAATTTGGATAAGCGGCTTGGATAATGGATGGATGTATACATATACATACATACATACATACATACATACATACATACATACATACATACATACATACATACATACATACATACATACATATTATATACACACACACATATACGTGTGTGTGTATAATATATATATATATCCTTTGTTAAAAGGAACGCTCGATGGTAGGGAAAGTGCTCAACAAATAAGGAGCAATATATATATATGTGTGTGTGTGTGTATGTATGTATGTGTGTATATATATATATATATATATACACTACCGTTCAAAAGTTTGGGATCACATTGAAATGTCCATATTTTTGAAGGAAAAGCACTGTACTGTTCAATGAAGATAACTTTAAACTAGTCTTAACTTTAAAGAAATACACTCTATACATTGCTAATGTGGTAAATGACTATTCTAGCTGCAAATGTCTGGTTTTTGGTGCAATATCTACATAGGTGTATAGAGGCCCATTTCAAGCAACTATCACTCCAGTGTTCTAATGGTACAATGTGTTTGCTCATTGGCTCAGAAGGCTAATTGATGATTAGAAAACCCTTGTGCAATCATGTTCACACATCCGAAAACAGTTTAGCTCGTTACAGAAGCTACAAAACTGACCTTCCTTTGAGCAGATTGAGTTTCTGGAGCATCACATTTGTGGGGTCAATTAAACGCTCAAAATGGCCAGAAAAAGAGAACTTTCATCTGAAACTCGACAGTCTATTCTTGTTCTTAGAAATGAAGGCTATTCCATGCGAGAAATTGCTAAGAAATTGAAGATTTCCTACACCGGTGTGTACTACTCCCTTCAGAGGACAGCACAAACAGGCTCTAACCAGAGTAGAAAAAGAAGTGGGAGGCCGCGTTGCACAACTGAGCAAGAAGATAAGTACATTAGAGTCTCTAGTTTGAGAAACAGACGCCTCACAGGTCCCCAACTGGCATCTTCATTAAATAGTACCCGCAAAACACCAGTGTCAACATCTACAGTGAAGAGGCGGCTGCGGGATTCTGGGCTTCAGGGCAGAGTGGCAAAGAAAAAGCCATATCTGAGACTGACCAATAAAAGAAAAAGATTAAGATGGGCAAAAGAACACAGACATTGGACAGAGGAAGACTGGAAAAAAGTGTTGTGGACGGATGAATCCAAGTTTGAGGTGTTTGGATCACAAAGAAGAACGTTTGTGAGACGCAGAACAAATGAAAAGATGCTGGAAGAATGCCTGACGCCATCTGTTAAGCATGGTGGAGGTAATGTGATGGTCTGGGGTTGCTTTGGTGCTGGTAAGGTGGGAGATTTGTACAGGGTAAAAGGGATTCTGAATAAGGAAGGCTATCACTCCATTTTGCAACGCCATGCCATACCCAGTGGACAGCGCTTGATTGGAGCCAATTTCATCCTACAACAGGACAATGACCCTAAACACACCTCCAAATTGTGCAAGAACTATTTAGAGCAGAAGCAGGCAGCTGGTATTCTATCGGTAATGGAGTGGCCAGCGCAGTCACCAGATCTGAACCCCATTGAGCTGTTGTGGGAGCAGCTTGACCGTATGGTGCGCAAGAAGTGCCCATCCAACCAATCCAACTTGTGGGAGCTGCTTCTGGAAGCGTGGGGTGCAATTTCTCCAGATTACCTCAACAAATTAACAGCTAGAATGCCAAAGGTCTGCAATGCTGTAATTGCTGCAAATGGAGGATTCTTTGACGAAAGCAAAGTTTGATGTAAAAAAAATCTTATTTCAAATAAAAATCATTATTTCTAACCTTGTCAATGTCTTGACTCTATTTTCTATTCATTTCACAACATATGGTGGTGAATAAGTGTGACTTTTCATGGAAAACACAAAATTGTTTGGGTGATCCCAAACTTTTGAACGGTAGTGTATATATATAGCGGGTCAAGTAAATTCTTTATGAGACAGTACAAGCCTATTTCATACCATAAGCAATCACCAACTGTCAATCAAGCTGCTAAAGTAACAATATAGGATAAATACAATACAAAAAAACTATGCAGCAAATTCGGGGGGCAGCCGGGAACTGAATTCGCACTAGGACAAAATCTGAAAGTCACAATGACCGACTGGTGGATGGATGTATGGAGGGATAGATGGATGCGTTGATGGATGGATGGACAGACAAAAAGACAGTAACATAACTGACTGGTTTTGTTGACCATCACACGACTTGCCGGCCAGATGACTACTTGGTTTATTTCTGATATTTTTTCTTCTTCTGGGAGACAGAAGAGGAATGCAGTGCAGAAGGAAAAAGAGAGAATAGAGGAGAGAAAAATGTGAAGCAGAGGACAAGAGAGGAAGGTCTTTACTCTGCTTTGTTATGTGAGCTGCCTCATCAGGCTGGAGGCTGCTGGGGCAGATCATCCAATCGTTTGTTAATGTGTGTGTGTGTGTGTTTGATTCCTCTGCCGGCCATTTGAAGTGCCAGTGACAGAAGGGTGTTATAGGTCAGGCCTGGTCAGCACACACACACACACACACACACACACACACACACACACACACACACACACACACAAAGCACAACCACTTTCTTGTGTGGCAGGCACCATACTGAAGTGGCACCACACTGAGGGCCCGACCAGCTGCTCTGTGAATATGTGTGTGTGTGCGCGTGTGTGTGTGTGTGCGAGTGAATGAGTGAATGAGAGCAAGCTGTCTTGTAGTTAATCTGCCCATGAATGGGGCGCGACCCTCAGCCCTGTAAACACCACGTGTTTTAACCGAGTCTCTACATGGAAAGCAGGAGGCTGGTTAAAGGAGATCTTTCAGTTAAACGGTTTACCTGGTTGGAAATAATCCAATTTCTCCGCGTCGGCAGTATGAATACTTTCCTGTTTTCGCCGCTTGTGGCAGTTGTGTGTGTTTCTTGTCAGACAGCAAGACAAACGGAGCATCAGCGTTGTGTTTAAACGTGTTCACTGCACGTCGCATGTCCGCGTGCGGTTCGCACAACGGTCCAGTGAACGACTTCATCCGCTTCTGACTCAAGTGAAGAACGGAGAGAGCGAGTGGAGAGAGGCGCATCGATAAGATGCCAGGGGGGTTATAAAGGCGGTTTGTCGAGAGACCTTCTTGTAAATTGTCTCAGGTTCAAGGTTCGCTTGAGTCATTGTAGATCACCTCACTTCCGGTGAGGAAAGATGGACAGATTCTTCATATTATGAAGACTGTGATGAGCCGGATGCCAAGCAGTGACCCGACGCCAGCGGAGCAGCCCAGGACGCAAGCCACGCCACCAGCACCACCGTGTGAAATATATAACTAAATATTGGATCGTGGTTAGTGTTTTTGGTCACCAGGCAAGGACATGCGACAAAAATGGTGCCCCGCCAACTTCTGGCATGACCGCGGCCATAGAAGAGCAGCCATCTTCACTCTCTCCTCATATTTTATTTCCCATTCTCATCCAGACCCCCCTCATCCCCACTACCACACACACACACAAACACACACACACACTATGAACAATTAAAAACGCCCCCCCCCCCCGCCGCCATGTTGAGCTGCAGCTCATCTTCTCAACCAAATGTAGGGAAGAAGTGAATGATTTTTTTCTTTTTTTTTTCTTGGGGAGAAGAAAGGATGCTATAGTCGCAAAAGTCGTTAACTGACATATTAATTGATCCATTAATTAACTGATTCAGTCATCCATTTATTTTCCACTGCTATGTTTCCACCCGAATGTTAAGTTAATTCGGCAAACTTTTGATGAGTAAAAAAAAAAAAGGACCAAAATGCTAATCAGGCACTTTTTCAATTTGCTGGTTTTAAATAAGCTATGTGTAATAAATTGGCTTTCCTGCAGCGTAATGGCAAGTAAATATCACTGGTGGTGGATGAAATAAAGCAGCACCCCCCCGACTCCCCGATGGGGTTGCCATATTTCAAATGAGTCAAAACCGAATGCCGCGCACGTGCACATACATACACACATACACGTACAGGCGTCGGTTCGAGGGCTCAATAGTCTCGCTAGCCAGACCCCGCTTCAAGGAGTGGGTCTGGCTGAACCCGCTGCCAAAGCCAGATAATGATAGAAACAGGTGGGGGTTTTCCATTTTGAAGGAGCCGGCATTGTAGCCTTGTAAGAAATGTTTTACACGCTGTAACGGTGATCTAACCAGCAGTCGGATGTCTATCGAGTAGACCCTGTCAGGCCCGACACTTACATGTCCAGCAGAACCCACCAACAGAACCTGTACTAACAACTTGAAAGCCAGACCTTCCAGCCCCCAAAACCAGGCATCTGGCAGCCTCGCTCCCCAGATATCTGCATGCAGTTTGAGGGTCTTGGACACCACGTCCCTCCGAGAAGTTACCTCGCATCCCTAAACTCCTGCACACTATGCAGCAAGCAACTCCTGCCGGACGACTTGAAGATGTTTGAAAATGGCAGTTTTCTGCAACTGTGTGTGTGTGTCTTATCTTTTTCCATTTTAATTTGCTCATCTTTTTAGTAGTTTTAGTTGCTGCTGTTCAAACAGCTCAACAATAGTGGTCTGCATTCAGACAGGAATTACACATAAAAGTCAACCTCCCTGTGTCCATTGCAAGTCTATGATAGTCTTCTTCTTTTGGTTTGTTCCCTGTTTCTCAGGGGTCGCCACAGCAGCTTTTATAGTTCCCGTTGGTACCCTGTGAGGGCGCAGCACCAATGGCGGCTGTTGTTAACACGGGCCTCGACCGATCCGATATGATCTTGTCAATTCGCATAATGATTTGACAATGTTTTTTCCCCCTTTTTCTTCCCATTTGTACTTGGCTAATTACCCCACTCTTCCAAGCCATCCCAGACGCTGCTGCACCCCCTCTGCCGATCCGGGGAGGGCTGCAGACTACCACATGCCTCCTCCGATACATGTGGAGTCGCCAGCCGCTTCTTTTCACCTGACAGTGGGGAATTTCGCCAGGGGAACGTAACGCATGGGAGGATCACGCCATTCCCCCAAGTCCCCCCCCCCCCGAACAGGCGCCCTGACCGACCAGAGGAGGCGCTAGTGCAACGACCAGGACACACACCCACATCCGGCTTCTCACCCGCAGACACAGCCAATTGTGTCTGTAAGGACGCCCGACCAAGCCGGAGGTAACACGGGGATTCAAACCAACGATCCCCGTGTTGGTAGGCAACGGAATAGACCGCCACGCCACCTGGGCACCCTGATTTGGCAAAATTTTACATTGGATGCCCTTACTGACACAACCAGTAACCTGTGGATGGGGGCACAGGTGAAGCGCTGGATGCGGGCCCAGTATTCATGCCACACCCATGCCTGTCGTCACCTGTGCCAGTCTATGACAGTGAACTAATTAAAGGGAAAACAGAGAGGTGTCGGCAAGAATTAAGAACAACTGGAGATTTTGATGACTTTTTTGTACAATCTCTTAACTGGTTGACTTTACCATGTCATGTAAGCATCTAACTTTTTTCTTTTTCTTTTTTTTTTCTTTTTTTTTTTTTGTGATACTTAGTAGGTTTGTGTACCTCTTCCATGCCATGTCCTATGTCCATGGCTAATGCTGCTTAGAAGTAGTTGAAGTATTTCTAGCAACTATGATGAAAATCACGTTGTGTCTAAATCTTATAAAATAATCTTGCCTCAGCTTCCTGCTTTGCTCTATGCAGGCCTTTCTCCTAGTTAGAAACACCCTTTTTTTTTTCCTTTGGAGACACTGAGTCCTCTCGGTGACACATTGTGTGCCATGACCTTCTTCCCCAAACTGAGAGTCACACTTTGGTGGGAGGTGCGATCCGAATTTGAACATGATGAAAAACAAACGGCCACTTCCTGTTCAGTCAAAGCACATGGAGGTGAACTCAGCCTTTCTGTGATGCTGCGGTTCCAAAACAGACACACAAACCGACTCCTGTCTCACTTCCTGTAGTAAAAGTAAAATGTAACCGTCGCTTGCTCAACCAAGCAGCAACAACCAAAACAGGAAAAGAGGGGCATTTATGTTCTGTCAGCAACATGACGGAGCAGATTGCTGCACTTCCCTGATCAATGATGGACTGGGGTCAGAACCCCCCCCCGGGGTCAGAACCCCCCCCCCCAAAAAAAAGGCCCTGGCATTTGCATACACCCAAAGCCAACACCAACTCATTCTGATAACATAAAAAGCTTGAGATGTAATTCAATAATTCATAAAGACTGACAAGGATGCAGAGATTTGGTACACGCAACCAACACACTAAATATCCGCCGACTTTCACACCGATGACAATGAACACACTCTCAGATTGGCGGACTGTTTAATGGGTCTAGATGCTTCACTGAACAAGGATTTTGGATTTTGCGTTGAACTGTAGATGGCAAGCTGGAGTTGTGCGTCCATAGGACCCCTTGGTAGCGTCAAAGACAAGTCTAACCAATGAGAACATCCATTTGGTGTATGGATGAGTTGGCTGATCTGCTCTTTACCACGGTGTCAGCATGGCTCGTGGCCTGTTGATGTGCTGACTGTCTCATTGACCAATTGATGAATTAGTCCACTGATCTGATCGGACACCTGCGTCAGCGCGTTTCAACGAGCCGCTGTGCAACACAACAGCGCCAGACAGAAACCTTGGGCTTTAAAGGATGACAACATGAACGGGGCTGGTACAAAACTAAATGAGAACCGAATAAAAAGTCACCTTCTCGTTGTGGAAAAAGACTATTGACAATATTTTTTTTTCCATTGTGATTTTTGTCAAGGAAATAAACACTGCTCTGGTTTCATTTTTTTAATGCTTTTAAAGACTCATTCCCAATTACTTACATGCACACACACAAAAAGTTCTTCTCATACTCTATTGCAGGCATAGTTTTAAAAGTTTATTCATGAAAATTCAAATTATGAAGACTTGCACAGTAGTTGGACTTTCGCAGGAGAAATGATGGGGGGTGCATAGTGTTTTACATCTCAATCATGGTTCAATGTGGAGGAAGAAGTAGGCAGGTGGTGGTGAGTTTGGAGAAGAAGTGAATAATCAGGAATGTAACTTTAACATTTTGTCTTTTCGTGGTAAATGGACTGCATTTATACAGCGCTTTTCTAGTCTACCGACCACTCAAAGCGCTTTACGGTGTATACCTCACATTCACCCATTCACACACACACTGATGGTGGAGGCTGCTGTGCAAGGTGCCAACCTGCACATCAGGAGCAGTTAAGGGTTCAGTGTCTTGCTCAAGGACACTTCGACACGCTTTCTGGAGGAGCCGGGGATCGAACCAGTGACCTTCCGATTACTAACCGACCCGCTCTACCTCTTGAACCCCCTTCATGAAATCCTCCTCATTCTTAAATAATGAAATGAGCAAGCATTCTCCCAATGCATTCGTGTCAAAAATTTCTGTTCTTAGTCTCTCCTGATTTGTCCTTTCTGTGAACACAAAGACAATTATTTTTGCCAAGGTCAAAAATATGAATGCTAGGCTAAGGATTAAGGATAATCAGATACTCTCATGGTGAAGTCACACTGGAAGCGGTGAATGGCTGCCTCCATTCCCCCTCTGGAAGGTGGCTAACTGCTGTGCAGAGGACGACGGCTCATCTGGTGGTGCAGGGCAAGCTGCTGGCACGCCAAGAAAAAGTTAATATGATTGAACTTTGACCCTGCTGCATGTAGGGGCAACCAATTTCAGCAGAGAAAGATCCACTGTGAAAAGCTGATTAACATCGACCGTATCCGGTTTTCACAAGCTGTTCTGCCAATGTACAGAGACACGGAGAAACAAAACACCGTTTGGTGAAAGGTGCCAACATTGTGTGAAAATAATGTTGGCTTACAGAACGATCTTATCTGCATGGCTTAAATATCTCTTATCTTGGTTAGTTATTGATTTTATGAAGGCTATTTTCATTGATTTAATGCGTGCATGAAAATAAACAACAGATGTACCTGCGTGCCAGGCGACATGCCCACAGACGGCAGATAGGATCAGATGGAAGCGGTGCCAAGTAGTTTTGCCTTCACTGTTAGAAACTCTTTCATTAATCCATCTGATTTTTGTGTCAGCGCCTCCATTTCACATGACAGTTAGTTTTTTGAGGTCACTGTTTCGTATGTTTTGGTTCCTGTTGCTACCTCAGCTTCATTTGATGGTATTTTCTTTGGCACGTGAATAAATCGAAACCACATAGTATAGGGGGGAAAATGTATAAGGGATTTTTTTTAATTTTCACTTATTTATCTGAGACTGACCGAGAGTGTAACCAATGAGTCCTGAAATTCTTTCCCCAAAAATAACTGAGCTGAGCTAGTCCTGATGCATGCTCAATAATCCAAGTAAGGAAGTCCCAGAAGGTTGAATCAGTTCATCTGGACACAACATTTACTGACAGCAAAGGTTTCATCACTCATCTAAGTGACCTCTTAAGTCTTAACTGACTGCAGGTGTCCCCACCCTTATAAACAGTACAGTGGCATAACGACCGAAAACAACGATTGGTTTCATATGCAAACTGCCGTGACCATTAACTAGAGTTACAATGGCCATGTGTCACAGAGGATTTGGGAATAGTTGCAGTCACAGCATTGTAAGATGGTGACAGATGTGCGTTTAAGCCCCCCCCCCCCGGTTCAGGGGTGGTCATTCCCTCTTCACATAGCTGGCTACCCATCTACAGGCCAGTGGCCACTCTTTCAAGAATGAGGATGTGCCCATCCCTGATAGGGAGGAACGCTGGTTTGAACGGGGAGTCAAAGAACGTTGCGGTTCAAGCCCATTGTCGGCAGTAGGTAGGTGGTACTACTGATAAACGTATTTTGAAAATGATAGCTGGTCATTGAGTTATAGCTATTAATGTGATAATCCATGCCCAATTTCAAATTCATTCATTCGCTCACATCTCTGATAATTTTTGCTATGTTAGCTGATACCAAGTATAGTTGGACTCCACTAAGGCTCCTACCCACAGCAAGGCCGAATGGTTCCAACCATGGACAGCAACTTTTCCAATGGTATTTTGATTTGTGCGTGGTTTGGCGTCGAACAGCTGCAAGCGGGCCCATTCCTGGATTTTAGCTGTGGGTATAGTATTACCATGCTCAATGTGACCAAAGCATGCCGGTGCGAGGGCTTAATGATGTGGGCATTCAGCAGTTGGTTTTACAATCATGTCACATCCAGTGATGCCAAGTGTTTTAAAAGAGCAATGGAGAGAAAAACCATGCTTGAGTCATAAATATTATAAATGTTAGCAAGGCTCATTGACATCAACGTATTACTTAACTCATGAAGTATGAAACCTTTAATGACGGAATGTTTTACAGTTCATCAGTATGCCATAATGAGTAATTAGAGCAGAGAATAGTGAATAATAGAATCACTACTGTTTTAAATTGCTGAGACATAAATACAATTGAAGCCTATGAGAGATTTTGCTATCATGGTTGCCATTCGGACTTAACTTCACCAATTTTTTGTTATTATTTTTTGTTATTTTTGAGATACTTTATTGATCCCCATGGGGAAACTATGCTCTGCATTTAACCCATGCTGGCTATGTTGCTAGGAGCAGTGGGCAGCCACCGTGCAGCACCCGGGGACCAACTCCGGTTCGTCTTGCCATGCCTCGGTCAGGGGCACCAACAGGAGTATTAACCCCAACATGCAAACTGGAGCTCCCGGAGAAAACCCACTGCAGACACGGGGAGAACATGCAAACTCACCACACAGAAGGACGACCTGGGATGACCCCCAAGGTTGGACAACCCCAAGGTTCAAACCCAGGACCTTCTTGCTGTTAGGTAACAGCGCTAACAGTGCTTGGGATGAAACTTGGTAGAAATGTTCCAATAAGGACAGTTGAGGTGATCAGCACATTTCATGGAAATCATCTAATCACAGGCCAAGTTATAAGTTAAAATGTCCTAGGCTATGCCCACCGGAAATAATTTGGATCAAACTGGATTTTGATGATCACTTGTCCTATTAGCAGGTGTAGGAAATGTCATTAGATTTGGTTCGATGAATTAGGAGATACAGTATTTCAGTTTTTGTTGCGTGCTTTATTGGAGGATTTGAAAATAAAGCTGTTGAGATGCTTGTTATCCTCTGTTATATAAGTAAACCAAGTTTTGTATTGATTGCATTGAGTTATAGCTGGCTTTGCAAAGTTTATTCACTTATGGCGGCCATATTGTTAATCCAGTTTCACTGGAGAATGGTGTATCGCAAGTCCCTCTGTATCAAGTTTTGTGTCGATAGATGAAAATCTTAAAAGGCATTAGGGAAAACCCCGTTTTTCAAATCACACTCAGATGAATATCGTGTAATGTGTCTTTATGCATGCTCAATAATCCATGTAAGGAAATCACAAGGTGAATCAGTGAATCATGAGGTTCAGCCTTAAAAAGGCAGAAATTTTGTAGTTCTAATTATAGCACCACCCTAAGGCCAATTCAGACCATATCGCATGGGGTCCTTAATACATTCATTACGAGTGTGCAAAGTTTCAATTCTCCGTGATTTACCATCTAACGGAATAAAAAATAAATAAATAAACCCATAGGCTCTTGGCCCTACAAGGTTAAACCCCCAATAAAGGTCGGCCACTAGTGGAAAACTGGTAGGCTCTTCATTTCATTGAATAGTCATACTGTGCCCTACAGTACGTCTAGCCAATTCAGTCACTCCACTTTTAATTCGACGAACCACCACCATTTTCTTGATTTAAATCAAATCCCCCTGCTGAATCATCCACAGAGTGAATGATTCATAGTTTTGTGTGCGCGCCAAAGACAATTTGAAGTTTTAATTTCCTGGTTCGTTGATGTGGTGACTTTCACAGACCATCGCCCTCCGTCAAAATGAATCCAGCATGTGGTCACTTGGAATCCCCCGTCCCGTTTTATCTCACCTACGTACCCCTTTAGTTAGTCATCTAAAAATTTCCTTCTAGTCTCAATGTATTGATAGTCCCCTCCTGTGGTTCGTACTCAGAGACATTTCAAACACAGTGAAAGTGAGAGTATTTCTCAACAAGTGAGAGTTTTCTAGCGGTGAATCGGGGACATCAAGGTTGACTTGACAGTTGGGGAGTTTTCACCCTTTTAACATCACATGATTGTGGTCACTGCATGCTGAGAGCACAATAATGTTGAGTCTCTATAAACAGGGGAGGAAGTCACTGTGTTTCCTGAAGATGACATTGTGGTCTAGATATGTTACACACACACACACACACACACACACACACACACACACACACACACACACACACACATGTATTTGCTATATTAGTGGGGACCCCTCATTGACTACATTCCTTCCCTAGCCCTTAACCCAAACCTTAACCATCAGAACTCCATGCCGAACCTTAACCCTTACCCTAACCTGAACCTAATCCTAATTCTAACCTTAACCCTAAACCCAAATCCTAACCCTAAAATAAGACCCTGACGAAATGAGGACCAGCCAAAATGTCCTCACTCTGCAAAAATGTCCTCTTTCTGATGGTTAAAAACTCACATTGGTCCTCAAAAATATAGCTGAACAAGAACACACACACACACACACACACACACACACACACACACACACACACACACACACACACACACACACACACACACACACACACACACACACACACACACACACACACTATCATCAGCGGTCACTCGGGGTCAAGTATGACTGGCCTCCTTCTGGGTCCCTCTGGGTCCTCAGGTGGGTGTAGAGGCCGATCCTGGAGCCACATAATGGGAGGACACCTGCACGTGACAGCTTTTTACTTGGCAGGGTTCCAATGGCATGGAGAACCAAGATGGTGGGGGACCACCCTCTGTTGCAGCCTTCATCCACCTTCACTGCCGTTGTGACCTGGAGGCATCTTCTGCCAGTTCTGCCATTGAGGTCTTTGTTGGATCGCGCTTCATCTGGAACTTCCCCCTTGGCCTGTCCACCTTGGGTGACCCTACCAGGACGGCATAGCTTTTGGGATCATTAGTACATGCAAGCCTCTTCACCACGGCAAAGTGGTGATCCAGGTTTTCTAGAGGTGAATCGGGGACCTCAAGGTTGGCTTGACAGTTGGGGAGTTTTGTTTTTTTTCCCTTTCAACATCACATGACTGTGATCACTGCATGCTGAGAGCACAATAATGTTGAGCCTCCATAAACAAGGAAGGAAGTGACTGTTTCCTGAAGATGACATTGTGGTCTAGATATGTTACACTTACTTACACACACACACACACACACACACACACACACACACACACACACACACACACACAACAGTACAACAGTCTATGCCAGAAAAACATACAAGTTCTCCAGTTGTGCCAAAACCATCTAAGGCTGTTATTCTTATGGAGCCTGACAACTACTGACTCGTTAGAAAAAAAATGGCAGTTTGAGATCCTGTATGGAGAAGGAAAGGCCTGTGCATGCCAAATAGAGGAGACTTCAGCTTTTTTCCATTGTTTTGACATTTAAATGTGGAAGGCAAACTTTTCGAAAACCATTGGAAAGTGCTAGAGTGGACGGCCAACTTTCTATCCATATTTGCCATGAAAACGACCTCTTCATATTTGTTCATGTTAATGTGGACGTGCTCTCTGAGTCTCCAGTTCACTTTACATGCATGTCTTTGGACAGTGGGAGGAAACAAGAGTGCCCAGATTAAACACAAGGGGAACATACAGACCACATAGATGGACTGGGATCAAACCCAGGACCCCTGTCTTAGTGGTAACCACTAGGCCACCATTATACTCAAGTTCGTTGTTATTAGTATTATTACTATTATTAATATTTCAAGTAAAAACAAAAAAGTTAACAATGCACAGAGCGTTGTAACATATTTTTTATATTTCCAATCCTCGATTCTTCCCATGAACCAAGCTTAACCTTGGGACTACTTTTGTTGTTTATTACTACCAGTGTTGGGGAACATTACTTTTAAAAGTAACTCATTACATTACTAAATTACTGCAATTAAAAGTAACTAGTTACCTTGCAGCATTACTTATTTAGAAAAGTAATGCATTAGAGTACTTTAGCATTGCCAGAGATGACAACCCCTTTGAGATTCCTTGCGCATGTTGGTTATATTGTCCAGAAGGCCCGTAGCCTAATGTACGCCTACCTTTGAATGTATTGACCCTACCATCATAGCCTTGTCTACAGCCCATAATCTGTAACTCTGCAGGCTAACAACAGGAAGGACATTACTGTGATATCTCTGAACTGTTGGAGCAACGTTTGAATTTTGGCCTTTAGGTTGAACAGAAATAACCAGCTAACTGTCTGCATAGACGAAATGAAAACAAATCAACATCATCAACATCAAGATAGCAACATCCGACGGACATTCTCGGTTAACGCAGTTTCATATAATTCAGGTTACGACAAGTGAAAATAGCATCAGAGCGCCCGGATATGTCATTCACTAGTGATTGGTTAAGGAATATCAAATCTGCCCCACAAAAAAAGGGAATTTCAGACTGAACAAGCCAACAGCATTATGTCGTCCCCCACCCATGATGCATTGATCATCTCCCACAATTAGTCTAGCAAAGCATTATAAGTTTACCCTTGTAATACAAGAAACACATTGGCTGAGATGACTGATTTATTTTGTTGCTCTATTCGCTATATTTGCTGATACTTTTTAATAGACCCTAACTTGGCGGTGTACTGCAACAGTGTGACAAATCAATGAACAGACAGGGGTCGATCCTTACCCCCCCCAATTTCATTGAGGAAGGGGACAATAATGGAATGGTAATAGTCATTCAGTCTGAATACCAGGCAACAGGAAACCCCAGCAGACTGGGAAATCACCACCAGCTACCTGTCATAGAGGGGGGAAAAATATTGCCCTCAGGGCTCTTTAAACGGCATGAGGTCACCAGAGCATAACGAAGAAAAATGTCTTTTCCTTTCCCTTCAGGTCCAATTCCACAGCCACTTCCAACCAAAACACATGACCGAGTCCCCATTAGAGACAGTTGACTTTGCACAATTTCTCTTCTGCGCCGGCAGACACAGTAACCTTCAAACACACACAGACCTCCAACCTGCCCACCAAAACAAAGGCGGAGGCTGCAGGGGCGACCCGCTGGTCTGAAAAGCTGCCACTAAACCTTTCCACACCAGAACCCCTCCAACAGAATCCCCTCTGATAGAGAAACATCTCTTGTGACTTAATGGCATCATGGGAAGTTAATGTCTTTTCCATGATACTCTCATTTAACCCCTGAGAAGAACTTTTTTTTTCTCCCATAAAACCTGGTTTTACTCATTGTTAGGCTATAGAGAATAGCTTACTCCCATTCAAATGTCGAATGGGTGGATGAAGAGGGCCTAGTGATTATTTTCTTTACAATACAACCGTAACCTTTATAATTGTGCAATCCAGAGGATGAGGAGAAGTAATTTGGCAAATGAATGCGAATGCCCATTGGGATGTAATAGAATAAGAAACCTGTTTAAAGTCATCGAGAATGGAAAATATTGTGCTCAAGCTATCTTTTCAGTCGCTGTCACGACTGTACAGTAGTAGTTCCTGTATGCAAGGACAGCACCATGGTGGAGTGATGAAATATCTAGAAACAAACACAGGACCTAAAGTCTCACGGAACATTGTAGGGATGCTGATCCGAGATAAGTAAGGTCATCATGATGTGCTTATTATCATGTGACCTCCTACACAAAATCCCTTTAGAAGGGGTCGTGGCAATGGCGGGGCGGGGGGGGTGGTAATTTATTGAAGGTGATACTCAGGATCATACAAGGGGATATTTTCATTTTCTATAAACACTGAGCATTTGTCATCAAATGACAAATTTTCTGATGGATTTATTGTGTGTTTTTTTTTTAATTAAACCCTTCAAATAGAGAATATAGTGTTGACATCTTACCATGTCTAATGTTTATTCATATTAGGGCCTTATTCATCAAGGTTGTAGGAACATTTTCTCTATTTCTATTTTGTATTCTTCTGAGAATATTCTATAGAGCTTAGGCTAGTGATTAATACGCCAGCCAATGTCTGCAGTGTAGAGCTTCAAGCTAACGCTAGCATAGCCCGAAGGGCTTATTAAAAAGTGTTTTCACTGAGATGTCACCTAGACTCCCAGCTTATATCATATGATTCAGAAAAGAATCTTATGGCTCATGAAAAAAAATTAAACCTTTGGCTACTACTAAGTTGTGTTGAATTGTGAGCAGTAGTGAAAGAGCCAAACCCCGTCCTCCGTTCCTGCTGCGGGCCATCAAACCGAACAGGCTCGTAAATCTGAAGTCTGCAGGAAGTAACTCAGAGCCGGGGGCCCGAGCAGCTCGCTTTTATATAAAGGTTTTAACCAAGGTGAGTGTAGTCCGACGGACACTTTTGGAGCACTCAATCACCGGCATATTTACAGCCTCCTGTTAGAGGGAGGGCCTGGAGGGAAGGGCCTGCACCGATTGGTTTAATTCATACACCGAAATGATGCAGATCACCTTGACTCGCATACGAAAGTGGGCGGTCGTGAACTAAGGTCACACACACGCACACACACAATGTGACATTATATACTTGTGGGGACCCCTCATTGACTACATTCATTCCCTAGCCCTTAACCCTAACCTTAATCATCATAACTACATGCCTAACATTAACCCTAACGTTAACCTAACTCTAATTCTACCCTTAACCCTAAAACTAAATCTTAACCCTAAAATAGACACCTTTCCTCATTGGGACCCATAAAATGTCCCCACAAGATAGGTGGTTTCAGATTTTTCTATCCTGGGGACATTTGGTCCCTGGAAGGATGGAAAAACCTGGTACCCACACACACACACACCCCAGGTACATTTCCAGTCACCAGAATATCTGATACGTCTTCAGTTTGGGTGCTGTGGCTCTGCTCATTGACCCTCATGTCTGGAAGCTTTCATCGTGCTTTATGTGTCTTTGGGGGTCGGTGTGGAAAAGAATGTCACTGAATTGGTAGATTGTTAAAGCAGAATGACAAAGCACTTTTCCTGGTGGGATATTTGAAAGTTAACAGACTCATTATAATCTGAGATATCCACCATTTGACAAATGTGAAATATGCCCCGACAAAATTATTACACGACAGAATATTAAGTCCATCATGGGATATCAGTTTCAAATGTTTTGTCATCCCAGGCCTTTGCTAACAAATTGGTGCCTTCTGAGAAATTATGCTTGAAGATTTTTTTGGGGGGGGAATAATTATGGAGTCACAATATTTCAGATGGATTATAGTGTTTCTGAGGACATGCCTTAGGTTGAAGTACGTGGTTTTGGCAAGTCTTGACTGTGATTCATCATTCTAATATTTTTCTATATGTTGGTCTTTTTCATCACTGGATATGTGGTGTTCAGTTACCACCGGCCTTATTAGCTCGACTGAAAAATGATTTACAGCCTCGGTGGAAAAGGCCGTTTTCCCTTCATCTGAGCAGCCAGTAATAATAGCATCCCCTCCTGAAATAACTGGAACAACAGCTATATTTATGATCTTGGTGATGGAGTGTTGTTGGAAGGTATCCTGGATCCAGAGAGATGAAAAATATTCTCCATCTGTCTCATGTTTGTGTTTTCAATTTTAAAAAAGAAAAGTGCTGTTATCTTGACTGATGAACTTTGAACTTGTCTGTTGGCTAGACCCCTCTTCAATTTCTCTTTGCAACGAAAAACCAAATAACAGCTGTGTTGTCTGTCCGAACCCCTGCAGAGAACAAACAATTCAATGGCACAGAGAATGGATCGGATCCTAAGGGTGTTGGGACTGGCGAGCTCTCAGAGAACTCACATGAGGCTTTGCTGTTCTCCAAGGCTGGAAATGGTCAACATGATTTACTATAAACTGGTCAGATATTCTCAAGAGTTCACAAATAAATGCTACATGAATGCCCATTGTGTTTGATGCCAAGAAGTATTTATATTGAATAACATGTAAGATCTTCAGTTTATTTGTACAGTGACATGTAATGTCTATATGTAGTGATATATAGTCTACTGTCTATATGTAGTAATGTGTATAATCTACTGTGTAGTATATGTGGTGATATGTATAGTCTACTGTCCATATGTAGTCATATAAGTATAGTCTACTGTCTATATATATTACTGTGTATAGTCTACTGTCTATGTGTAGTAATATGTATAGTCTCCTGCCTATATGTAGTAATAGGTATAGTCTTCTGTCTATATGTAGTGATGTATAGTCTACTGTCTCTATGTAGTGATGTATAGTCTACTGTCTATGTAGTGATGTATAGTCTATTGTCTATATGTAGTGATATGTATAGTCTTCTGTCTATATGTAGTAATATGTATAGTCTACTGTCTCTATGTAGTGATGTATAGTCTACTGTCTATATGTAGTGATATGTATAGTCTAGTGTCTATATGTAGTGATGTATAGTCTACTGTCTATATGTAGTGATATTTATAGTCTACTGTCTATATGTAGTGATATGTATAGTCTACTGTCTATAGGTAGTGGGATGTATAGTCTGTCTATATGTAGTGATGTATAGTCTACTGTCTATATGTAGTGATATGTATAGTCTGCTGTCTATAGGTAGTGGGATGTATAGTCTTCTGTCTATATGTAGTGATGTATAGTCTACTGTCTATATGTAGTGATATGCATAGTCTACTGTATGTTGTATGTGCATTATGTGAGGATCTTGTTGTCTGTATCATATGTGCCAGTATGTAATGCTAACAGTCCCAATGGGGCCTATAAAAAGTGTCTTCCCTGAGATGTCACTTGGGCCCCCATGATTGGCCTATATGATTCAGAAAAGAAATCATATGGTCCATATAATAAACACAAAAAAAAAACAAAACCAACTAGATCTTTGGCTACTATATCCGGGTGGAAGTTGTGTTGAATTGTGAGCAGTGGTGGAATAAAAGGGCCAAACCTCATCCTCTGTTCCTGCGGCTGGCCAGCAAACCAAACAAAAGCGTACATCTTGTTAGTCTGTTAGATGTCTTGTCTCTGTGCCATATATGTCAGTACTTATCGTCTGACTATGATAATTGTCAGTGTGTCTGCACTGATGGCATCAGGATGTCTTGCATTTATCTTTATTATTACAGTGTAATGTGCTGCAGAAACTTGGGGTATACTGACAAGAGTCTGGTCATTAGAACATAGTACAACTCATAAACAAGGGACCGGTGCAGGAGGAGCAACATTTACTGATCCTGTCCTCCTTTCCATTTTGATAAACCCACGCGGCTGCACTTGGTCTGTCACACTGCATACGGTCGATACGGATCCAACCTGGTGGTTAAGCAATGCTCCAAAAACCCATTAACCAGAGGGGCTGTCATTGGGAACGTATCGATTTCGCCACGCGGTGGACTATAAATCAGGCCCGGCTCTTTCTACCGATATGATCCACAATTTTAAAACTGTTAGAGAAACACATTTGAGGAGTCACCCGCGCGTTCACCTACCCGGTCTACTGCTTTAACAGTGAACTTCATGTATAAATGGTAAACATCAGTTTCAACATCACCAGTTAATAACCACGACAATGTAAACTGGTATTGCTATTTGGGGTTTAGCTTTGAACATTTACACTACACTGGTGCTTTAAGTGGGCCGGAGCAGGCCCGTAGCCCTTACTTGTGTTTCTATGTTTTTGGGCTTATGAATACGGGGCCTTTTTCCCCCCTTTTTCTCCCCAACTGTATGTGGCCAATTATCCCACTCTTCCAAGCTGTCCCAGTTGCTGCTGCACCCTCTCTGCCGATCCGGGGAGGGCTGCAGACCACCACATGCCTCCCCCAATACATGTGGAGTCACCAGCCGCTTCTTTTCACCTGACAGTGAGGAGTTTCCCCAGGGGGATGTAGTGCACGGGAGAATCATGCTCCAGTTCCCCCTTCCCCCTGAACAGGTGCCCTGACTGACCAGAGGAGGCGCTAGTGCAGCGACCAGGACACATACCCACAGCTGGCTTCCCATCCACAGACACGGCCAATTGTGTCTGTAGGGACGCCCGACCAAGCCGGAGGTAACATGGGGATTCGAACCGCTGATCCCCGAATACGGGGCCTTTACCTTGCATACTACCACTTTCTATAATCTCTTGGTATGCACAGTGTTATTTCCCCCACCAGCTTTTCTCTTTGGCCCTCGTCTTCAAAACTCACTGTGATCTGTTGTAGTCCATAGTGTTGAATTTCAAATATCCTGCTTACTAAATGTCAAACCAAAGGACATCATTACCCAGAAGCACCAGCACCACACCACACCATGCAGCTGCAGAGTCCTGCTCTCTCTGCTGCCCTATCTTTTGTTTTTACAGAACCCCCTGACGAAATTCAATTCTTAGTTTGATTTTTTATTATACTTTTAATGCTTAAGCTTTTGTGTGTGTGGGGGGGGGGGGCGGGGGCTATAATGGCCTGGCGGCCTGTCCAGTGTGTCTCCCCGCCTGACGCCCAATGACTGCTGGGATAGGCTCCAGCATCCCGCGACCCTAATTAGGATAAGCGGCTTGGATAATGGATGGCTCTTTACTGAATTCATTGCCACTTGCACAGCAAACATAGCAAAGTGGAAAATGACCTTCTGGCTTGCTGTGCTTTTATGCAGTAAGTTGGGTGATTCATTTCGCTTTTTTTTTGGATGAAGGACCAGACGTGCCTTCACACCTGCGAGACTGCACCACAATTAAACAACATTGTGGTCAGTACTTCTTACTTGCTAATTCCTATTTACAATTGGAAATTCATGCCCTTTTAGTTGCAGAAATGCATGGTGTGAACGTCGCCACCATCTCTCTTTTATTCAGTGTAGAAAATTCCAACCTCAAAACTCAAGGGTTCGCTGATACACATGCAAAAACGCCTACAAGGAGACCGGTACTTGCGTCTTCTTTTTTCTTTTTCCAACTTCTAACACTGCATTACATTACACAGTGTCAAGTGTGTGTCATTCATTTAACCCCCAGAGACAGGAAGTCGTTTCAGTGTCTCGCTGAATAACTCCGTGAAATGACACAGGAGTGGCCATGACGCCGCTAAACTTCAAAATGGTCTCCATGCAAGGGCAACTCCTTGCACAACTCCTACTTACTATGCTAAGTCACTTCTAATTCACCTCCGATATCTCCCAGTGGTCGGGCAAGGAGGGAGCACCTTTTCCATTCCTGTCCTCCGTTGTAATCTACAGCAGATTGATGCTTTTAACAGGCTGCCTCATGGGAACTTGTGATGGGGGAGGCTATTAGTCTTACTTCTTATTTGACCTAAAATGTGACCTAAGCATTATTCAGCGGTTCATACAAAGGACAAACTGTAGGGCCTTTTAATTGCACCAGTTCTATGCCGTACCCCTATCATGGCTGCAGTATAGTGGGAGCACCATGCTGTACTATGGTACAGTATCACTACTGGGCCTATATGTATCTGTGCTCCATAGCCATGTTTCCATCGACGCATTCTTTTTTTTCTCCCCCCAATTGTACCCGGCCAATTACCCCACTCTTCCGAGCCATCCCGTTCACTGCTCCACCCCCTCTGCCGATCCAGGGAGGGCTGCAGACTACCACATGCCTCCTCTGATACATGTGGAGTTACCAGCCGCTTCTTTTCACCTGACAGTGAGGAGTTTCACCAGGGGGACGTAGCACGTGGGAGGATCACGCCATTCCCCCCACCCCCCTGAACAGGCACCCCGACCGACCAGAGGAGGAACTAGTGCAACAACCCGAACACATACCCACATCCGGCTTCCCACCCACAGACACGACCAATTGTGTCTGTAAGGACGCCTGACCGGGGATTCGAACTGGCGTTCCCCGTGTTAGGAGGCAACGGAATAGACCGCTATGCCACCCAGACGCCATCAATGCACTCTTATGCGTATTATGAAGCATTGCATTAGAAAATCTGGACAGAAACTGCAAAATCCAATAAAACCCTCAACATCACAAAAATGTTTTTGTACTCACACGAGGTGGTTTTTGCTCTCTTGAGTTTATGCACTAAATGGGTGATGGAAATGCGTTTTGTCAAACATGAAAGTTACTTTGTAAATTACGGATCCGTCTATAAATTAAAGAATTATGACAACATGACCAAAGAAAAATATTTACAAAGACCGCTATCTATCTTTTTTTCAGTGTTTTTTTTCTTCTGACAACTAAGTTCTTGTGTCGTCATTCAGCAGTTGGCATCCGACATAGCAGTGCATTACAGCCACCCACCTGGTGCCTATTTTATGCGCTCAAACCCAGGTGATGCAAATGCACCTCATTTGCATTTTTTTTCAACTTTAGAAAAGTTCACTTAAAGAGTCACTTGACAGTTGGATAGAAACACAGCTCTTGTCTCTCCAGCACACTTCTTGAACACTTCGGTATTGCATGCATATGCGGTTTGAAAACATATCACCCTGGGGCCTGCAGACGTTTGTTCTGAGAGGCAGTGGGTAAATCCAGCAGGTGAAAGGTTAACATCTAAATGCATATGAGCCGTTCCAACGGATGGTGCCCATCTTATTGTACAACCCCTGTAACCCACCTGCTCTGAGCCCTAGCAGCATATCTGACCTCACCTTCGGCTGACTCTCCCCTCGTCTTCTAAGATCAGTTAGAGTTTTGTCAGTGCAGTGCAATGCACAATGCATTTTTTTATGTAAAGCACAATGCAAAAAAATAGGGCAATTTAAAAGAAGAAAAGAGTAGATAAGCAAAAATAAAGAAATACGTATGGCGACGATATAGACAAATGTAGTGAATTGTAGGAGCAGCTCGAGAACCGCCGCAGCCGGGACGGGAACCCGTATGTCCTACGCCGCGAGCGACGATGCTAACCGCTGGACTAAAGGTTCCAATTCGCTAGCAGAGGGCTACCGAGCCTATTCATCCGTGATAGTTACATTGCGTCCCCGCGAATCGCCACAGCCAGGATGCAAACATGGTGATCCTTTACCGCAAGCTGCTACGTTGACCGCTCTCTTAGTCGAGCGGTTAGCATTGTCGCCCGCGGTGGAGGAAATAAGGGTACGTGTCCCGGCTGCGGCGGTTCCCGAGCTGCCCCTCCCCAACTCGCTACATTTCTGCGATCATTACAATATAATTAAAAATAGAATCGATTAAAGAGAAACTTTCACGCTGTTTCTGAACACATTTTTAACACGGGGGGGGGGGGTGACTTATAACCGAAAGGTAGGTGTGGTTTTATGATTTAATAGTTATTGGTTACTGAAATTCAGGGTGGTCGTGTGGGTGTGGCTGGGTGGGCTAAACACTGAGGCTAAACCGCTTGCCGTAGAAAAACGAGAAATATTTCGTGTGTGTGTGTGTGTGTGTGTGTGTGTGTGTGTGTTTTAACCTCCGCAGAAGCATCAAACAATCTTAAAACGAGGGCAGAAGCCCAAAGTGTAAAGATGCGCAGTGTATATAAGTATATAATCCGATGTTATGAAAACACAATAAGTGTGGAGGGGGATGGGGGGCTTTACACTGACGCATATTTACACCTGGCTCTTAAAATAAAATGCAATTTCAAAATACAACTTACCCAGTCACAGCGAGTCCCCTTATTCATTCTATCCATACGGATCCATACTGTCATCAGACTCGACTTCCTGATGACCCTCAGGTTTGAACTTCGGATGGGTCTTGCTAGACCAATGAAAACACGTTGTAGGAGGGACTGGATCTGATCCAACCCCGCCCCAGATCCAGCCCTGCCCATTTTGGTTCTGCAGTGAGGACCAGCTCACATTTTCGCCAGCTTGAAATCAGTTAATCGACCGCCGATATCTCTCGTCTGACCATGAATGTGATTTTAGGGCTACCATTTGTCTCATCGATCACATCTACACTCCTTACATCGATTAACGGCAGGAAAAGTCGGATTTTGATGCAAGTATCTCTTGCGTCCAAATGGGCAGAACGCATGATTTGGCCTTGAGTCATACTTGTACAATGTACTCGTGCCTGTCTCTGTACTATGCTGTATGTTGTATTTTACCATCTGGATGAGTCCAAGTCTGAACATGTGCCCCATTTGTTTGGGCACAATTATTCGCGCTAAATAGAAAATTAATGGGGCCAGATTTGCCCGCTGAATCTCCTTCAATGCGGCCTCGCCGTAAAGCCGAGTCCAGCGGTGGTCCCCAATCTCCACAACGAAGCCGGTGAGTAAGATGATATCATAACTGATATGTATGATGGCAAAAAACAACAAAAATAAGACCGAGGTTGTAGAAGAAATGGAACATGTGTTTTCAGTAAGTGCTTAAAAATTGCTGTTGAAGCGTCTGTTCTCAAAATGGAGGAAGCTGAGAGCGGGACCCCCCCCCCCCCATCATTCTATTCTGTCCTTGTTACCAGGCCACTTTAACACACACACACACACCTTGTCATCCCACATCTCTTCCAACTACACCCTCCCCCGGCTGGCCGGCCAGTGCATCTGTCTTGTGATTAGATGTGCTGGGTGTGATCCCAGCAGCAGAAACCATGGCGACAGTTGCCAGGGCCAGCAGAGGATGTCTGGAACAGTGAAACGGGGGTGGGAGGTGCCAGCTATGTCCTTGGCAGTGAGCCACAGGTGTGTGTGTGTGTGTGTGTGTGTGTGTGTGTGTGTGTGTGTGTGTGTGTGTGTGTGTGTGTGTGTGTGTGTGTGTGTGTGTGTGTGTATGTGTGTGTGTGCACGCGCGCGTGCGTGCGTGCGTGCGTGCGTGCGTGCGTGTTTTTCAGCTGGCTATTGGATTGGACCATTGGCCTCACGGAAGGTTACAGATTTATTGTTCTGAAAAGTAGACAGACAGACAGACAGACAGACAGACAGACAGACAGACAGATAGATAGATAGATAGATAGATAGATAGATAGATAGATAGATAGATAGATAGATAGATAGATAGATAGATAGATAGATATGTTATTGATCTCCAGGGTAAAAAGTCATCGTTGAGGCACCAGCAAGGCAAAATTCAACACTGTCACACAGTAAGGCAGGGCTGGCATAAGCAAAACTAGATTTCAAATAACACCCCCTCGAATATTTCACACCTCGTCTCTGTGAGACATTTGTAGTTAACAGATTCTCGTTATCATTAATTTATGCAGCAAAACTGTATGTCAAGACATGACAATATCCAAATTTCATCCCAACACAATACCACTGAAAGACGATAAAATATAACTTTGAATTACTGGCTAGCCCTGCATATGAAGCATATTCCACCCCAGTGCCATTTACTAAATATTCTATCTAAATGAAGTTTGATGAATTGATTCAATCATTGATCATTCCTCCATAAATCACAAATCAGCTGTGAACCATGAATTTATTTAATCGCTATCGATTGGTTGATGGATTGGTCGATTAAATGATTGATAATTGGGTTGGCTGAAATAATTGATGAGAAAATGAGGTTGAAAAAAAGGTCTTTTTAATGGGGGTGGGGGGGACTAGAACGTGTGCACTTTAAGCAGTACAGTATAGTTTGTGGTTGCTTCAGGCTTTAATCCGCCGGTATAAAACATTATAAATGGGAAGCAGCAGTGAGACGATGGTTAAAGACTGGTTTTGTATGATGCTGATGATAAAT
This sequence comes from Lampris incognitus, assembly GCF_029633865.1. NCBI lineage: Eukaryota > Metazoa > Chordata > Actinopteri > Lampriformes > Lampridae > Lampris > Lampris incognitus. The sequence continues at coordinate 17,625,985 of NC_079215.1, read as the reverse complement.
ATTGAGCTAGCCACAGAGCCAACTGTGTGTTTCACTGTGTACCAAGGTACTGGAAAACTAAATATATCAAAACTGAGACTTTACCAGAAAGACTTCACTTTTTTAGCATGGGGGTTTTGCTGATTCACCTGTTGTTTAAATGGGTGGGGGGGGGTCTAGCTTATTATATCTCATTTTAAATCATAATCTGTCTTCTACAAGTTTTCACCAGAAAAGATAATGTAAAACAATTGAAAATCAAATTTGAAAATGAGCAATTTAGCCAGGAGGGTTTACGGCATTAGGTAACAAGATTAAAGCGCGCCCCTGCTGAAGTGTCCTTTAGCAAGGCAATGAATACCTACCTACCAGCTCCATGGGGTGCACCACATTAGCTGACACGAGCCTCTGTCCACACTTCCTGTCATTTTATTTTTATTTGGCCAGTGAAATGTTACGTTCTACCCAGTGAATTTCTCACTGTCAACACACAAAACATGCTAACAAGCTACAACAGCTTGTGAGGATATGAAGGTCGCCATGTTTCTGTAGCCATGGCAGAAACTCCCCTTCGAACATCCTGTCTTGCGTTTTTCAACTCGCGCCATTTTCTTCTGTAAAACCAAAATGTAGAACCCAAACCCTCAAATATTGTAACACAAAACCAATATCCCTCGACTGACCAATTCCCAGATCATTCCCTGTAACTTGGCTTAGATGTTGAGAGACGAATGTGATTTGGACATTTCTAAGGATGGAGTATTAAAGATGCTTTTCAAATTCTTCGGAGCGTATTTGCAAAAGCACTGAGCAATGAGAATGAATGATGGCGTATGACCAAGGACTTAAAACATATAGGTGGTTTCTGCTGCTGAAACATTTTCATTCAGAGCCGGAATAAAAATTGGATTCGGCAAAAGGAATTGGAATTGGAATCAATAAAATATAATGAAACTTGATATTTTTACCCATGCAGTGCTTCCTGGGGATTGAGTATGGAGGCCTGTTTCCACCACATTAAAAAAAATAAAGAAAAAAGTTTGCTTAATTACAACATTATTTCTCTGAGTTCCAACTTCATTTCTCACAATTTTGGCTTTATTTATTGGAATTCTGACTTTTCTTTTCTGGCTAATTCTGGAATTCTGACTTTATTTCTCAGAATTCCAATTAAATCTCACAATTCCAACTAAATCTCACAATTCCGACTATTTCTTGGAATTTTTTTAGATTAGATTAGATTAGATTAGATAGCTTTATTAGCTACACGATCAAGGCCGGTGGAATGTGTTTGTAGTACACATTAACCTCTGCAGCACAATACATACATGGACAACAGACACTCCACATATTATCACGAACAATACAGTTACACAATAACAGAAATAACATTTATATAAATGGGGGTATTTATGCCACAATTGGGGCTTCATTTCTCGGAAGTCTGACTTTATTTCTCGGAATTCATTGTCATTGCATTTCGATGTAGGCTACCACTCACAAGCACAATTTGAAATATTAAAATACCTGCACAGAGCAGATGCAGTCAATGTAGCCTTCGCTCCTGTCTGCTACTGTACACAGAGACTGTCCTCCACCAAAAAACGACCCCACACGACCTATGTGGTCGTATGGGTTGGAGGACTTGCTGGTACGTGCGTTGCAGTGCACCATTAAAGCAGGGGCAGAAGTGATGGCTCAAGCTACCTGTTGGTTGTTAGAGAAGAACTCAGAATTGCGAGAAATAAAGTCGGAATTGGAAGAAACTGTAAGAATTTTAAGGGGGGGGGGAATAATGCAAGAATTCCGAAAAATAAAGAGGCAATTGTGAGAAATACAGTCGCAAACTTTTTTTTTTTTTATGTGGCGGAAACGGGCTTCCATAATTGAGCCCTTGTGTGATCATCCAGTCCGAAAGTGGGCCTCGATGGCTGCATCCTCTTTTCTGAGCCAAATATCTTTGAATGGCGAGTTTGTCAAGTTCATCAGATGGCCTCATGAAAAAAAGAAAACCCATGAATATCCCTTTATTTGCAAAGCAGTGTCTCGCCCTCGTCTAGGGGCTGCATCTCAACGTTTGTGAAGTGAGTCTTTTGATTGTCAGAGGATGACATTGACAGACATCTCCTTTTTAAGTCAGAGCCTGTGGATCATTCTGACAAGCAGCATTTATCAGACCCCACCAACCCCCCCGCCCACCCTAAATGCCCCGACATAACTAGCAGCAATCTTTACACATTTAGAAAAGCATATGACCCCTTTGGATGTATAAACAGATGGCTTTGACGTTAGCGGAGACTGGGGCTATGCTCATTTCTGCTTTGTTGGGCCTTGTAGCGGTCTCGTGGTGTTCACTGTTATATTTAGTGACAATATCGTAAAAGTCTCGAAATAGGCTCTTTTATAGAGGGATCTTAAACATGCAGTAATGAAGGGTGGGATGATATAAGACAGTCTGTCTGTCTGTCTTTCCTGGAACCAAAAATCATGAATTCTTGCAACATTACATGTACGCTCTCCTGCACATTCCAAGTGCGTTGAGGTGAGACCATCAACTCGGCGCCTAAACCACATCTCTCACAAATTAAACCAACTTTGTTTTTGCAAATGCATTTCCTGGATCTACTCACCACTGTCTTGTTTGTTCCATCCTAAATATGAAACTTTGCTTACCCATATCCGCCCCCCCCCCAATTCTGGCCTGCTTACATTGGCTCCCTGTACACTTCAGAATTCAGTTCAAGATCCAAAGCCCTCTATGGCACGGCACCCTCTTGTATTTGTGAACATATAACACAATAATGTGCACCGAGATTACCCAGGTCTTCTGATCAGTTGCTCTTAACTGTTCCACGGTCCAAAGGGGACAGTGCTTTTACTGTTTTAGCTCCAACACTATGGAATCGCCCCCCCCCCTTTTCCCTCAGGTCAACTGAGTCTGTACCACATTTTTTTTTTTTAAAAACAACTTAAAAACCCAATTGTATAGGCCAGCATTTGTTCATTTGTTATCCAGGTTGTAGACCTGCTGATCCAGGTCCACAACCTCCCTGATTGGAGGCTAGAATAACTGGAACAACAGGTGAATGTAATGAACTACCTGGCAAAACAGAAAACCAACAGCACTGTATTCAGTAGCAGTAATTACTTTTTCAGAGTAATCTGCCAAACCCTGAATATTGCCCACAGCCTCTCCTCAGCTTTGTCTTTGAACATGGTGGACTACAACAAGGTATAGCTGATAGAAACGTTCACTGAGAACTCCTCTAATGGCAGGTGTGATTTGGAAACTCTCCCTTCCTCTCCCGTTGGAGTTGGCGCTAGTTAGCTCTTGTGCTAGCAACCACAGCGGCGTGTTTATGGTGTAGGTTTGTTGCGTGCAGTGCACGGGGAGGCTGCATGCTCGCTTGGCACTAATTGATGGGAACACACATTTATTCACATTGTAAAATTTGCATTGGGTTGGGAAGTATAGCTCCTGACTTTGTGGAAGGCGACATCATTTGAAGAGGACTAAAGACTCTTCCATAAGGACCTTCTCAAGAAGAGATGGCTTGTGATTTTTTTTTAAAATTTTAGTCTTTCTTGCTTGACTTTTGTCTTCCCTTGCTCTAATATTCTGTTTCTACGTTACAATACGATTCAATGCTGATGCTGAAAATAGACTCTGCCAGCATTTGTATTTCACAATGTGAACAACCTATGTGTTCACGCTTTACAGGAGCTCAGCTCGACCTTGGAGGGAGTATTGTTTTGCTTTTAGCTCTCACCTATCTAACCAAGTCAGTCTCTCTCGCTCTCGCTCTATCTCCAGCTCGCCTCCTACACTACCTCCTCTGTATTATTCAATCTGAACATTGTGTTCTCAAAGGAACATTAAGCTCTCTCTCGCTCTCATTCTCTCTCACCCTCTCTCCTCGTGCTAGACAGTTTTTGTAAAGCTCTATAAATACGCACCATGCGGTCCGTGGTGGACTGAATTTGTGCTTTTTGTGAACTGCAACTTATCCTGAACCGGAGAAATTCACGTTTACCAGAAAAAACACAACTACCCTTTACAAGGCCCATTCACATGCACACGTTGCCCAAATAAGCAAAGGCCCAGGCTTCAGTTCTATACTAAAACAATCTTGAACAGCCTCGCCTATGATTTTTTTTTTCAGAAACAGCACTATTTCTTCACTTCTTCTGTCATCTGAGTAATGTTGGTTTTGAGGCCTCATATGTCTTGGGATTAGCTCCTTCTGTCCATGGAGATACATGAATTGAAGCTTATTTTACTGCTGCACTCATAAATGTGCTGCAGCTATGACTGTGAGAGAAACATTTTCAGTTTCATATTTCTGTTAAGTATTTAATTCAGCTGGGGCCCCTGCATGAAGAGATTTTATTGGGACAGCTTGTTCGCTTCCTCTGTGAAGCAGAGTTGTAGTTTTGATCATCTAAAAATGCATCTTATCTTAACTCTTATGTGAGCATCTCTAAAATTTTGATTTGAAAAATGTAGGCTTGCCCCCGAACATGTGGATATTTCCAAACTTGTTAGTCAGGCCGCTATCCGAACATCATTTCAGAATTCAGATAATTTATTTTTTATCTGGGGCAGCCACATCAGGAGCTTTTATACACAGTAACTTGACTATCATGTGGCCTAAACGAGACGAGTCCTTCTGAAAGCATTTTTATTTTGATGAAAAATATAACAGCAGAGGACTGAAATAAGAAAACAATTAGGAGTGTTGAATTTGTGTGTAATTAAAGCTAACCTGTTGGGTTTTTTATGTAAACAAACAGCTGCTTACATTCAAAAGTTCACTATGAAAATGTAGAGCATGTTTTCTTTTTGTTTTTTTGACCCCACAAAATTTTCACCATTGGAAAATCTAATTTTTTAAAATTGAGAGAGATGAAATCGTTACCTTATGAGGCTCCAGTGTTCACATCTGGATTTCAGCACAGTGGTTTGGAGAGGACGCTACCACCCTGTCCCGCACCTGATCGGTGGTCCAAGTTGCAGATATGGCCGACATCCTTCCAATTCGTCTTAGTAAAGATTGGTTCTGTCCATTGTCCACAATGCTAAAAAGCTAACTTTCTGTCACCTCTAGTTCGGCCTACGGTGTAGCGTTTGCTTTAAAATCACGTGATGTTGGTGTTTTGCTGTGGTTTGGGGACCCACTGTCCTCATTCATGTACAAGTGGCCAAAACCTCCGCAGTTGGCCCCGCCTCCCCGGCTCAACGACACCAGGACACGCCCCCTGACCGCAGTTGCCAGAGCACATGCCAGTGTACTGGCCAACTCTGCGTCGCTCTTCATCCCCATCCTCTCCTTCAGTGCTCGCCAGCGGGGGGAAAGCCAACCCCAGATTCAAGGTACAGTCACACACGTGCAAATTAACATTGGCGAATACTCGCCTCCCATTCTTTCATTCTATGCAAGCGAAGGCACGAATAAAACATTCACTTCCTACGGCGAAGGAAATTTGCATCTTCACTTCCCGCAGAGTTTAACTTTGGTTAACTTTGACCAGCGAATCTGCAGCCTCAACCAATAGCAAAGAAGTGTGTGTGGTTGACCCCCACTTGGCTGTAATAGGGCTCGGCGGTGGCTACGTCACGAAATTTTCGCGCGATGCAGCTTGGGATCGAAAAGCGGACAAACAAGCCAAACGACCACGCGCAACACTCCTTGCTTTTATATACGTTTCAACACAATTGAGCGAACTAGAAGAATTTCATCGTTTTAATCCCGTGAGTGGTTTATTTCAGCAATTTGGAAGTTTTCTGGCAAGCGTATTAGAACATATGAATACTAGAGTCTCACTTAAGGAGTATTCATCACCCTCATAAGGCTGCAGAGGGGCTTCAACGTTAAAACCATTGCCTACATGTATGACTTAACTGATATATTTTGTGGGGCACCAAATCCTTCCCTGTCTTTGCGGCCATTTTCTTTTCCATTCCAGTAATTCAGTTCATACTTAACCTGTCCAAGGTAACTGAACAGTGCATTAAATTGTAAGGAATCAATTCCAGTAAAATATTTACATTTCTTGTCATCTGCAATTATGCGATCACACGACATCAAATTAACTCTGCCGGAACTAGAGGATTTTGCATTTGTTCCTTCTGTTATGAACTGATTTCTGTATACCATACTTTCAACTGTGGCTCAAAGCGTATACTTGCAATAGATGGTCTGTGTAGACTTATCCTGAAGGGGATAGCAGGCATCGTCCTCACCATCGTCAGCCCCGACTAACATATATGGAATTAGATTCTTCAATTTGCAATCCTTCTGGTGAAACACGGCCAGTAGTAATCACTTCAGGCTCAAGTCGTTCCTTTTTGACTTTAGAGAGGCCACAATACGGCTTTCTCGGGCTTGCTTCGTTCTTAATCGTTTTGTTGCACGAAGAGCACGACCTCCCATTTCTTTCTCGGTAAGAGTGGCAAGAATAGGGTAAGGATGGTCCTCTGTAAGACCCCCCCCCCCCCGAAGAAATGTAAACTGCATATTGTAACGTGCATGGTAGACACGTTGGTCCTTGACTAACGGGTCGGATCCTTTAGTCGACTGGTTAACGTTGTCGCTTGCGGAGTGGAAGATACGGGTTCGCGTCCCGACTGTGGCGGTTCCCGGACTGCCCCCCGAATTCGCTACAGTAAGTGTCACATCCTGCACTGCCCACATTCAGCACGACACGATACGACTTTCACCTCGGCAGGCGGTGATCATTCCCCTGCGTTCGCGCAGGTGTGACCGGAACTTCGCTGTCGGTTTGGAAGGAGCTTTGTTCGCTTAGTGTTTCTCCTCACTACATCTGCGTCTTTTCGGCGCCGTGTCCACCACTGTCATGGCTTCCTCTTGGATGCGTTTTTTACTATCTGGATCTGGCACCAGGGGCCTCATGTGTCAGTCGTTACTATGGGCAGATTTGTGCACACACCCATGGGATCTTTTAGCCTTGAAGTTTGTCTCAAAGACCAGTGTAGAACCTGGGTAACCCCTGAATTTAGACACCAATTGGCTAACCTTGGTGTCTTTGAAGGCCTGGATGGTTGCTCGTTGCAAGAGGTAGACAATAGATGTTAGGAGGAAGGAATGACAAACAACCATCATGCGTTGTTGCTACCTGTCAGACAAACTTAAGGGCTAAAAAATTCCATGGGTATGTACGCACAAATTGCCCATAGTAACGATTGATACATGGGGTCACTACGTTTTGATAGAGTCCCGCTGCCCAAAAGGTTAACGCCCAGAAACGTCCCGTACACCGCAAAATAAGAAAACACAGGCAGAGGAGCAGCTCTCTGCAGATACAGATACAGACAGCACCACACGCGTCTAGTGGACCAGAAGTGATGCTCAAGAGGCATTATTTTGCATGAGTCTATACATATTTGTAGGAAAATCCTATTCGTTCTAACTTTAATTAGTTTGTTATTGTCAGTGTGTCCTTCTGCTGGAGTACCTGACTATTGTCCTATACTGCTGATATGGGAAAACAGGAAGGATCACAGGTAGCATTAAGGTAAAATAGATGGCATTTGAAGACAATTTTAATGTTGTACATAGCTAGCATTGAAGAGACGGGTCACTCGGGTTAGTTAGATTCTGTTCAGGTCTGCTTTAACGCTCCACCGTCTTTCTGACGGCGTGTGATCGTGTTGAAACACACGGGGTTGTGTTGCATTCCTAACAAAAGCGGAATGAAACATAAACCAAAGCAGAGAGCGCTGCGGTTTTCTCCTCCAACTGCTCAGAGACGGTTGATGGCTGAGACCTTGATCTCATCTCTGATTAAACATTTACAGTGGAAAACACGGAGGCTGCTCGGCCGATGACTTATTCATCACGGCCCTGTTGCGTCAGAGAGGAAAAAGGATGGGAAGACGGCGGCGGGCGGTGAAACAGCCCTTCACACCGTAGCCAGCCGGCTGGAACAAGCTGACGTGGGAAACGTCACAGCTGCTGGGACCAGGACAGATGAGGTGACCCATCCTTGGTTTTTTTTTTTGTTTTTTTGTGTTGTTTTTTGCCCTCTAGATACGTAGCTCCTCTTCCAGGCCTGGATTATTGAATGTGGGAAAATGGGCTTGCCCACCGAAGGGCATGGGATGGTTTAGGTTTCACCTAATGTTTGTGTATGTGTGGTATTTTGTTTAAGGCATGTGTGTGTGTGTGTGTGTGTTGAGTCACTTTACATGCCATTTCCTGCAGGACGGCGGTGAGAAAAGGCAAGTTTGTGAGGAGCATTGCCACATATCGATGTATGCTATCTGGATGACTGGACTGTAACCGGACACGGCCTATATAGAGTCATACCCTCAGCATCAAAACACACCGTCTCGCACACTTCATTCCAGCTTCCCAACGTTATGGGTTTGCAAAAGTGAGTCACCGAGTCCAGAACAGGATACACGCTGCATTCATATCCCTTTGTTGAGGTCATTTAGCTCGCTTGTTACTTGGTGGGCCAGAGCCGGAGTTTGTGTTCGGCTGATTTTGATTCCTTCCTGCATCGTTTCAGCCAGAACGATTATTTTTGATTGAATTGTTTGAGTATTGTTTGTATTTTTATTGCATATTGTAATTAGATGGCGATATAGTTAACAATGTGTGTCCTTTTGAGTCAGATGTGTGTGTGTGTGTGTGTGTGTGTGTGTGTGTGTGTGTGTGGCCAGAGTACAATCAGGTTTCAACCACAGTGTATTTAAACTGGATTTCTGACCATTATTATAAAAGAGATGTCTTTAAAACGCAACTCTTTGGACTTGTGAATACGCCCGAGTCTTGGACTTGTTGACTACGGAGAAAACAGTCCAAACGAAGTAATCCGACACCAGTACACCACAGAACTTGATCCTACGCTGTGCAAAGCAAGAAGTGATGATAAAACAAGGCCCAAAAAAAAGGACAGGTTCGCAGTAAAAGGGACGATTAAAAAGGGAAAACGTGGGTAGCAAATGTTTCACCCACTGGAAGTGTGCGCTGGGTAAAACTGCTGTGTGCTGGAAGGACAAAGGCCTCGTTATGCCCGTCTCATGCGCACAGCTTGTATAAGATGATAAGTTCATACAGCCGACATGTGGCATCATTTCTGTCCGCCTTGACATTTGCTTACAGTTCATGAAAAATTATCATTTTTTTTGTCACGCCATGTTAATATGAATTGTACACACACGCACTGTGGCCTGCTCCGAGTGTTTTGCTATTGGAGCGATTTGATTATAGCCCCGTTGACACGTAGCAAACCACACACGTTCTCTGAGCAAGTCCGGCTCGGCAGTGATTTCTGGTTTCCCACAAAGGCGCGAGACTCATTTGCCTATAAGTGTGTTTATACCATCTTAGAATTTAATTACCCTGCCGGGCATGCCGCATCTCGCCTGATCCCCTGTCTTTACTGCTATAATAGACCTGTTTCATGGCTGCCATGTGCCCGGTGATGGATTGGGGACCTGCTCAGGGGTACATACATGATGGGAGTTGCCGGCTAACCGTCGTATTATGATTGATGGTAAGAAAAGCAAACATCTTAGTCACAAGTGGGCCCCCAGATCCGTCGTTGGAAATTGGCACCGCTGTTGTTTGTATCAGCGTAGCTTCAGAAATGCTGTTAATGGCGTCGCTCAGTGTTTCAAAGGCCAAAATATCTCCAAAGACGGATCTTAGCTGGTGGACATATAGCTGTGTATAAATAAGTCAGTTTTATTTGTAGAGCCCAATATCACAGATTATAAATTTGCCTCAGGGGGCTTTACAGCAACACAACCTCCTGTCCTTAGACCCTCGCATCAGATAAGGAACAACTCCCTAAAAAAGAAAATCTTAAACAGGGAGGAAAAGTAGGAAGAAACCTCAGGGAGAGCGACAGAGGAGGGATCTCGCTCCCACAGTGGATGTTGTGTTTACACAATTTACACAATACAACACTGAAAGAGGAAAAAATAATTATAATGGAATTATAAAGTATATGGAGGATATGATGAAGAGGGTGCCGAGCAGTGTCCAGACGCCACCAGAACAGCCCAGGACCCGAGCCAGGCGACCACCATCACCATGGGGGGGAAAAATGGTGCATAGTTTAAACGTTTCAGTCTTAGATAGGCCTAAAAGAGAACCGGGTCCAAAGTAACACTTTTCAGATAAATGCCATTTTAAAAGATAACATTACAGGCACGTCCGGGTAGTGTAACGGTCTATTCCGTTGCCTACCAACACAGAGATCGGCTGTTCGAATCCTGTATTACCTCCAGCTTGGTGGGGCCCAGACATAATTGGTCGTGTCTACGGGTGGGAAGCCGGATGTGAGTATGTGTCCTGGTCGCTGCACTAGCGCCTCCTCTGGTCAGTTGGGGCGCCTGTTCAGGCGGGAGGGGGAACTGGGGGAGAATAGCGTGATCCTCCCACGTGCTACGTCCCCCTGGTGAAACTCCTCACTGTCAGGTGAAAAGCAGCGGCTGGTGACTCCACATGTATCGGAGGAGGCATGTGGTAGTCTGCAGCCCTCCCCGGATCGACAGAGTGGGTGGAGCAGTGACCGGGGTGGCTCAGAAGAATGGGGTATTTGGCTTGACACAATTGGGGAGAAAAACCCAACAACAAAAAAAGTGCTAAATAATCTGTCATATGATCATGACTATGACGTGAAACAATTAACACAACTTCCCTCCATCCATCCATCCATTATCCAAACCGCTTATCCTGCTGTCAGGGTGGCGGGGATGCTGGAGCCTATCTATCCCAGCAGCCCTTGAGCGGCAGGCGGGGAGACACCCTAGACAGGCGGCCAGGCCATCACAGGTCCGTTAACACAACTTGTCATTCAAAAAAACATTTGTATAACTTTGCGAGAGTATGCCGTATCCACGTGGTTCCTGGGGTTCTGGTAGGTGTTGCATGCTGTATGTGCTGACCCGGTTCGGCACAACAGACTTGTATGGGCTTGGAGAAAATCGCTGTGTTAATGTCGACCCCGTTCTCCCCCTACGCAGAGAATACATACACAGTATACACAACATTAGTTAATTTTTCTTTTAGTCTGACCTACTGTACCCTGTGTTTATGGCTCAACAGCCCCAGAATAAAAATGCACGTATGAACTCCCAAGAAAACATCATTTAGAGAGAAATATTAGGCTGTGCGTAGCTGATGTAATTAGTGAAAATGCTGTGTGTAAAAGCAGCTGTTTCTGGAGAGGTCACAGAAATGACCTTTCCTTTTGCAGCTGGTGAACATCATCTTGCTCAGGCCAGCAGGCTGGGTCCGGCAGATTTTTAAAAAGTAATTAAAATCTTCAGGGTCCTCCGGTCATCGACGGCACCCTGATTCCTGTGGCACGTCTCCAAGTAGAAAAACATGTAGGTTATCAATGCCACGATGTCGGTGGTGAACTCTTTAAAAATGTGCGTAGGTGGAGACAGGCTAAAACAAAATGCTTATTTACCCTTTAAGGCTCCTATCCTGATGACTTACATGCAAGCAAATGTTATTTTTTTTAATATCATTTTAAATCACGGGTGTATTTAAGATAATAGCTCATCCATGAATATCCAAACCATAAAAGCTTGTGTAGTTTCTAATTTTGGTTGCTACCATGGGGTAGGGCTGTCCTGGGAAAAGCTACATGGTGTATTTCAGCACTGGTGACGCCTCCATTTCAAATGGAGCTCTGATATTTAAGGTGATGTAACACCAACACAGTTACTAGTGTCACCACGTGTCGTTACGTTCATCATGAACAACTTTGTTCAGGATTGTATCTTAAATCATAAAAGTAATTGCTGCGTCCGGATAGCTAGCGCTCTATTCCGCTGCTTACCAACACGGGAATCGACAGTTCGTTGCGTTGCCTCCGGCTTGGTCGGGCGTCCCTACAGGCACAACTGGCTGTGTCTGTGGGTGGGAAGCCGGATGTAGGTATGTGTCCTGGTTGCTGCACTAGCGCCTCCTCTGGTCGGTCGGGGCGCCTGCTCGGGGGATGGCGTGATCCTCCCACGTGCTACGTTCCCCTGGCGAAACTCCTCACTGTCAGGTGAAAAGCAGCGGCTGGCGACTCCACATGTATCGGAGGAGGCATGTGGTAGTCTGCAGCCCTCCCCGGATCGGCAGAGTGGGTGGAGCAGTGACCGGGATGGCTCAGAGAGTGGGGTGATTGGACAGGTACCATTGGGGAGAAAAAGTGGGGGGGTTAATAAAAGTAATTGCTTTTCAAAGCCCGGTTCTGTATCCCAATGATTCAAGATACCCCAATGCTATTTTGCTGTTCCTCCCATGTTTGTCTGGAAAGGCTGCTGATAGGTGCTGCTGGTTCCCTCACTGGTGTCCTCTGGCAGTCTGTCCTTGTCTTTCGGACCGAGCATCCCCTGGGTTACCATTTCCATTCATTATTCACGCCAGCGTGCGCGTCCATGTGAAGTTCAACCTGCACTTGGACTCAGCGATGTGGAGGTTATTTGATCGTCAGCAGTGCCAGACACATAGGCGCGAGGAGGAGGCGAAGGGAAGTGCTGATTCATGGACGCTGGCTTTGGCACAGATACACCAGTTCTCCTCCGAGCTCTGGACTGTGGTCTCCGTCTCATCACCCCCTGTCCTTAGGCGCACTGCAGCATCCACCTTTATTTCTATCCTTTTTGTTAGAAAAACCACAACAATGTCGGTCAACAAATATATATATACATACATATATACATATATACACACATACACACATATATATATGTACGTATGTACGTACGTATGTATGTATGTATGTATGTATGTATATGTGTGTATATGTGTGTATATGTGTGTATATGTGTGTATATATACACATGCGTATGTATATATGTATGTGTATGTATATATACATACACACACTTTATACATTACATGCATACATATGTAACATACATGCATGCTTACACACACACACACATATATATACACACACACACACACACACACACACACACACACACACACACACACACACACACACACACACACACACACACATAGATGGCAACAGTTTATGTGGTTAACATGGCGATGTCTCCATAGAGCGAGGAAGAGCTTCTGACTGGTAGTTGTCAGCAGCTTTATAAGTCATTGGGTGACGATGTCTTGGTTGCACTGGGGTATGGCGTATAATTTAGACATGGCATGGGCAACGAATGTTAATGCATCAGCTTTGTGCAGAAAATGCATCACTATAGAGGAAATCCAAAGACACCTTATTTAATTTTGTCCACGGGATCAGTTTTACTCAAGATTCCTGTAGGTTACATTTTATTTTTCCCTTGACCTGCCCTAACTCAGTCGTAGCAATGGGCAGCCGCCACACGGCATCTGGGGATCAACTCACCTCAAGTCATGACAAATAATCTTAGGTCTTCTTGAGAAAATGATTCTCCAAGCAAGATGATATGATACTTCTGTGGGATTTTAAGATTGTCAGACCTGTTTCAGATACACTGTCTTTGCAGTGTGATGTCAGCTAACACCGCAGGGAGGAGCCAGACTGGGACTCGAACCCAGAACCTCTGCCTTGCGTCGTGGAAATACGTGTCAGAGGAGGCTCGTGCAGTGAGGAAAGGGAGGATCCGTCCTCCCTACAATTTCAGGGAAAAATAAGTACACGTAAATTTAAATGACCAATTTGTTAAAATAATGATAATATTACTATTTTAACACTTTAAAGTCACAAAAGTGGTCTCCCTGAGTCAAAATACTGACAACACCCCCTACCGCAATTGAAAATTACCGTACAGAGGTCCGACCTCCCCAAGTCTCCCACTGATGTCCATTATAAACAGTTGTTACCCCGGCGGCTTGTGAGTCCTGGCCTTTAACATAGGGTGAATGACAGTAAGGAAGGACGAACCTCCCTCTGGGCAGGTCTAGCCAGAGGCTGTGGCTTTAGTGCCAGTGAACCAATTAGCGGAGCTGACTGTGCTGGTGAATACCCAATCAGAGATTTGGGGGAGGGGGTGATCAATGATATCATGCAAGAATGTTGTGTCATCTGTTATTGGCCAAAAAACACGTAAAATGATGTGCCAACAGAGGGTGTACTCCCTAACCAATCAACAACCTGAATACAATGTTGACATCGTGTTGGTCCAATGGTAATCTCCAAATTTAATCTTCAATTCTCTACCAATGTATTGTAATGAGTGTGATGAACGGGTGGTAAAGCAATAGATTCATACAGTAGCATATTAGAAAAGAAATTATAATGTACAAATTGCAGAGGGGAACCCTTAGGGACTTCTAGAACTTCAGAGAAGGCCCAACATATCAGCATTTTAAATGCTATATCTAAAATCTTTCATTTAATAATAATCATCTCTTCTAATTTTAATTTTTGTCCTTGATTCTGTCAAGTTTGCTCCAGTAATGAAAGGGTTACTGTCATAAAACCATGAAAATTTAATCATCCAATCAGATTTTGTTGTTGTTGTCTCATGGCAGAGAAATGGTTAGCTGGCTGGCTCCCTCATTGGTTAGGACTGCTAGGAGTCCTTGTGCTTATGTGTTTATTTAGAAAGTGACAGGTGAATCAGCCAATCATATTTTGCTGTTGTAGTGGGTGGGACAAAAAAATATCACCCTATGACTTCTAGAAGTCCAGACCTATCCAGATGCGGGCTCATTCATATAAAAGAACGATGTGCGGTTGCTGAGGAGTCATTACTTGTGATTGACTGACTCTTTCACATTGGCGATCCAAATCTACTGGTTCACTTAAACCAATCGAGTCACACATCACTAACGTTAGTCTGTGGATCAGATGAGTGCGATGAAGTTTACTTTAGTTAGAGAAAGATGGCTACAGGAGGAGACGAGAGCGACGTTGTAACTAGCTTGTTAGCGTTACCCTTCTCAAGTCGTGCTTTCAAGGAAAAGCAACAAGTGATTGGAAATGGAAGGCCAACTCCCGCTCTTGTCTCGCCTATACTTCATCACCTCACCTGTCTGGTGTTGACCATCACCGTATCCACCTCTTCAGTTGAGCGGTCTTTCTCGGCCCTGAAGCGCACCAAGACGCACACCAGAAACACAACAGGACAGGATCAACTGGGAGCTTTGGCACTGATGTCCACAGAAAAAGGCCTTCTGATGGAACTTAAATCCAAGGACAAACTGAATGATGCTGCCACTGCCCACTTCACAAAGAAGGACCGATGGATGGACTTTATATTCAAGTAGCCTAATAAGTCAAGTCAAGTCAATTTTATTTGTATAGCCCAATATCACAAATTACAAATGTGCCTCAGTGGGCTTTACAGCAACACAACATCCTGTTCTCAGACCTTCTCATCGGATAAGGAACAACTCCCTAAAAAAAAAACCTTTAACAGAGAGGAAAAAATAGGCAGAAACCTCAGGGAGAGCAACAGAGGAGGGATTTCTCTCCAAAGATGGACAACATGCAATGGATTTATGCAATGCAATTTGCAGAATACAACATTGAAAGAGGATAAACAGAATTATAATGGAAATATGAAAATTAAAGAAGAATATGATGGGCAGGATGTCAATCAGTGTCCAGACGCCAATAAGGTCATATAAACGTATAACAAGGTCAACTGCCTAATTTTATTTCACTCCAAATCAAAGCTGGCGTATTAATTTTACATATTGTGATGACACTTCATAGCTGGTTAATACCACACTTTGCTCATGTAAAGTTAGGCCTATTATACTCAATATTTTTTTTTATTTTATTTTATTATTACTTTATTGATCCCCATGGGGAAATTCTTCCTCTGCATTTAACCCATCCCAGTTGTGCAGCTAGGAGCAGTGGGCAGCCGCCGTGCAGCGCCCGGGGACCAACTCCAGTTCGTCTTGCCATGCCTCGGTCAGGGGCACAGACATGAGTATTGACCCTAACATGCATGTCTTTCTGATGGTGGGGGAAACCGGAGCACCCGGAGAAAAGCCACGCAGACACGGGGAGAACATGCAAACTCCACACAGAAAGGACCTGGGAAGACCGCCCCCGAGGTTGGACAACCCCGGGGTTCGAACCTAGGACCCTCTTACTGGGAGGCGACAGCGCTAACCACTGCGCCCCCGTGCCACCCACTATTATGGTGTAAGGATTGGCATATTTTGCATATGATTGTATTGTGACTTTGCTCATGGCATATTCTGCATGTGAAGGTTGATTTCATCGTTATTTCTAGTCTTTGCTCATGAATTGCTTTGACTTGGTCTGGCCAGTTTATGATTCTGTGTGTGTGTGTGTGTGTGTGTGTGTGGGAGCTGTTCACATATTTTTAAAAAATCCCCCCAAAATTTGGCTGATTACAATATCATTGCGCCATTGAAGGCCCACTGCCAGACCCCACAGTTCGCTACTGGCAAATTGAGAACTACTTTTAAACACATCGCTAAAAAATTACATCTCATTTGGGCCTTTTCAACAGAGTCCAAATTTCATTTTTTTTCAGATTTATGTTTCCTTTTTTTCCATTATTGAGCAGCGACAACAGCAAGTCTGCCCTTACAAGATCCAAAGGAAAGGTGAGTATTCATAACTCAATTCGGGTTTTTTCCCCTGTGGTTTTTCAACCACTATTAAACTGCCAAAGTTTGATTTGTGTTGATATTTTACTGACTCGGTTTCTTCTGACCTTACTAGATCCAAAGAAGACAGCCAGCTTTTACTTCTCTCTTGTTCTTGGAAGACTGGACGCAACAACAAGCCTCACAGCAGATATGAAGATGACCTCCCAGCATGCAGCGTGAGGAAGAAAAACTCATAACACACTTCAGTTTTGCTTCGTTTTCAGTCATTACAGATTTTCATGGTTTTTATAAAATAAAATATAATCATAAATGAAATGTATAAACAAAATATAACATAAAAATGGATCAACAAAAATAAAATGTTGTTGTTTTTAAGCAAGCCGTTGTGTTACTTCTTAATTTTTTGCTGAACATAAGAAAGTGGAGATAAGTAGCCAGCTAGTGTGAAATAACATGATACTGTGGGTTGTTTTCCTTCTGCCCCCCCCCCCCATTTTTTGAGTCATTAGCCGCCACTGGTGTAAATGAGTGTGAGGTCAGAGGGAACTCCTTCACTTGAGGCAGCATGCTTTTACAGAGCATGCTCAGTCAGTCCTGTCTTTGGTTGCTGTTGGGATTCTACTGACCCTGTTGTTCTTTGTCTTCATTCTCAACAATGCCTCTTCTGATGCTGCTGTTGTTTGTTGCTGTCGTTGTTGATTTGTCGCTTCTGTGAATGGCGCTGTGGCTCTTTTCGTTGTTGCTGGTGGTGGTAGTGGTGGTGGAGGTATCTTGTCCTGAAAAGACCTGAGGTGGGGGGTGAAACACTCGGAGACATCCAGAGAAAGGAGCTAAGTGGAGCCTCCACCCTGGTAATTACTGCACACTGGCTTGGCAGGCGGCGTGCCGGAGGTCAGGGAGAATGTTTAAACCATGCTTATCATTACCGTAATGCTGAGGAATGTGGACCCCCCCTACCCTCGAAACACACACACACACACACACACACACACACACACACACACACCCTCTCTCTGATTCACTTCCACAGAAAAACAACAAAAACAATAATACCTGCATCCAGCCAAACCACAAACAAGCATAAGATCTCCTTCTCTCAGTGCTATACACACACACACACACACACACACACACACACACACACACACACACACACACACACACACACACACACACACACACACACACACACACTCAAAACACAAACACGCATGGTCTGTTGTCTTTACACGGCACTTCATTTAACAGTAACCGCAGCACAGGGCGAACTCAGGCTCCCACCGTAAATCTTTATGATTTGATAACACAGAGCACCAAAATGTGGAATTTCTCCGATTAAGAGCCAGGATTTATAAGGCGCACACAACAACAGGGAGCGTTTTTCACTCTTACGTGTCTCCGTTAACAGAAACACAAAAACAACAGCAACAAGAGCACCCGGAGTGCGGGGAGCCCTGCCAAGGTTTTACGGTTCCCACCAATAATGTCCCACACCCATAGTTTCTAGTTATCCGCTCCTTGGCAGAGAGAATAACAGGAAAATACATTTCTTGGAGAAAATCTACTAAGTTACTCTGATGTGTAAAGAACTAAGTTTATTATTTATGTTTATTAATTGAGCATTAGCGAGGGGGCAGGAAATTATAAGTAGTAACTTCCTCCTGCTCGTATATGTAAATGTTCTCATTCATCCAGGTCATGGTTATCCAAAGGAGTTGAATCAAGTGCAACTGGACTTGGTATATATCCGTAAAGACGTTTTGCCTCTCATCCAAGAGGCTTCCTCAGTTCGTGCCTTTCTGACTAGACCAAGCTAGTCTGACTGGCTGGTGATGAGACTCAGACTCATTCTGAGAAAGCCTCTTGGATGAGAGGCGAAACATCTTCACGGATATATACCAAGTCCAGTTACACTTGATTCAACTCCTTTGGATTCCTCCTGCTGCTTTTCGAACATATAATTTTTGTTGGATTCTCTGCTGAGAATTCTTATTGAATACATCTGGTTTTATTTTTATCATTTGGGTTTTTTTATGCTTGATCATTTTTTCTTTAATTTTGCATGTTCAAAATAAAGACATTTGAATTTGAATTTGAATCTGAGGGCAAGCTGAAAACGTGTGAGAGCAAGGTGGTTTCAGTTGCTTCAACTGGTATTTTGTTTCATAACGGGGATATCATCGGTCCTTTCCATTTCAGAAGATTCCAGACATTCTGCCATTAAGTTCTATGGGGAAATTCTTTGTTAATAATAATTTTTAAAAAAAGTTAACAAATGGCCAAAGATAGTGAAGTGGTTATATTTCTACTTCTGGAATCACATTTTACCCCTTTTTGGCCTATAATCAAATCCTAACTCTGTTTTCCTTCTTTTCCCCTTTCTCAATAAATAAAAAATACCAAAATACCACTTTTAAAAAAAATTGTTAAAAAATAGCTAAATATGTCAAAACATATACAAAATTTCATCACCATGATGAAATGAACCATTCCTCTGCTCCAGATCCATCTGCTGAGAAAATTGTATGATTCCATTTTTAGTTATATTGAGTTAAGCTTGATGGCATAACCCAAGATAAAAAAACATATATGTATTCCAGTGAGTCAAGTAAAATCTTTAATTTACTTGACTCAGAGTTTAAATCCTTAGCCGCCAAGTTGCAGCTGATGAGTGCGCAATGCACGAAACAGGCTTGTACTGCTATGAATTAAAGTTTTCTTCCTTACATCTAGCTTACATAATATTCCACTCCTCATTTGTTGAGTGCGTTCATCAACACTGTTGACGGGTTCCGGAAAAAAATTATATATAGATATCTATGTATATAGATATAGATATAGATATATATACCAATGTTTTTGTTTTTTGTTATTTTGTTGATGAAAACTATGATGAAAAGTATTTGTTCATGACAGATTTTATGACTCAAATGAAGCAGTAACTATTATAATAAACCATCTCTGGATTCGAACCACGAGTCTGACAAAATGACACTCAGACAGGCATGACAGAAGTTGGCTTCAATCAAGGTGGCAAATCAAGGAGGTTTATTTCTTGACCAAAACGACACAATGAAAAGTGTTTGCTAACGGTCTGATTAAAAAGGAGGCAATTACTAAATCAAAATTCCCCTTTGTACACAAAGAATATGAAGAAAAATTTTCATTGTAGTGTTTCTTTACAAAACTGTTTTCATTTTGCTATAACCTCACCAACAAATTAACACTGCTGAACACCTTTCTTTATTTGTTATCTGTTTTAAATCCACGTCTATGCAAGGCCAATAAGCAGTGATCACAGGATGCCACAAATCACAAAAACACTTTTGATTTGCTGTCAGATACTGTTTGCACAGTCGAGCAGAAATAGAAATACTAGAAGTCCATGTTTCAAATGGACGAAGATTCGAAACGGCCGGTCACAGTCAGCTGTCGTTAGAAAGGGACCGCTAGCAGACCGGACCAGGGCAGCTCCGTTACCTGGAGTCAAAGGTGTACAAAGTGAAAGATTGCTGTCATTCTGCAGAGAGAGAGAGAGAGAGAGAGAGAGAGAGAGAGAGAGAGAGAGAGAGAGAGAGAGAGATTTTCAAGTCTGTTGGAAACTCAGGGTCAAACCTTGTTGTGTTACTAATGAGTTCAGCTATTTACCCCATTACACTAACCAACAAAGATAGATAGATAGATAGATAGATAGATAGATAGATAGATAGATAGATAGATAGATAGATAGATAGATAGATAGATAGATAGATAGATAGATAGATAGATAGATAGATAGATAGATAGATAGATAGATAGATAGATCATTTCAGCATGTAGCTGATATCAAATGGAGCTGCTTTGAATTTGAAGCTCCTCTAGTTGGTGGAAGGGGAGGGGGAGGCTTACACAAATTGTGGGCAGTGGTCCAATCCAATAACCAACTGAAACACACACGCACGCGCATGCAAACACCTCATGCACACAGTCTCTTTCAATATCCAACACACACACACACACACATTTTATTGCAATATCCAACACATAAACACACACACACACACACACACACACACACACACACTATCACACAAACGTGCATTCTATCTGTTAATCACTTAATCTCTAACACTCACATACTTACTGAGTCATATAGACCCAGCCTCACACGTCTTTGGTGAATACACAGGGTGTGGATTCAGCTGGTTTGTATACATGTTGATTTGTCTGTCATGCATCAAAATGAATCAGCTCTGACCACTTCTGCGAGGGTTTCGACCCAAGACTAGACCTAGATCCTGAATACAGAGACATCTTGAAGAAACAGAAAACCCTTCGGTGAAGGACCGGCTCCTCTCTTAAGTTCAACGGGGGCAAAGAGCCAGCACACAAACACGCAAACGCAAGAACAAAAAAACACAAGAGCACATGCAACTCAATGGGGGACTGAAGGGTTTCCAGATGCCTGCTGTTAAAGCTATACGACGTGTTTCAGAATTAAACAGAGTGTGTTTATCTGTGTTTATCTATCCTCAAAGTCCTCATAAGGACAGTAAAGCTTCTGAAACACTGACCAAATGGGGACTTTTTTTTTTATCCCCATGAGGAAAAGGGTTATTTCTAGGCAAGGGGTTAGGTTTACGACTTAAGGTTATAATTTGGGTTACGGTTCTTCATAGGTCTGGTATTAAAGCTAGCAGGGTTGGGTTGTAACCAAACACAAATAATGACGTCACGTATTCAGAATACAGAAATAAAGCATTCAGCCCATGTTACATCTTGAAGCACCAATATTCAGATCACAGCTACTTTACACATTTTGAGGAGACTCTTTTCAGAGTATTTCCCTCCTAATCAGTGTTGGTGTTACAGGTGGGACTATTTTTCACTATTCGTTGGCAGGCGAGCGTGAGCTCGCATGAAAATTGGAAACTAAAAGGAAGGAAATTGTCTTTTAAAGGCTAGCCTTAGGCTGCAGTCTGCAGCTCAGCTACGATAAAACACATGGAAAACATCTAATTTTCCCCACAATAGATTTACTCTATGCGTCATAGGGAGTGTGTTTGTCCATGCATGTGTGTGCCTGCACGCAGTTCCAGTGTGTACATTTGCACTTCTCTGTCATAGCCTATTCGGAAAAGCCCTCCACAGGAAAACTTAGTATACTTCCTGATGTAATTAAAAGTAATCGTATGGACTTTTAAGAAAGTATTAACTATTTTCAAATCTGCACGTGCAGTTTCCTCCTTTGCTCACCAAACATGGGTACAGTGCCGCAGTATTTGGCAGATGGTCAACACATATTGAGATCATGACATGGAGATACCAGTAACATCAAGGAATCAACAACAATGTGACATAAATAATATTAACGATACCATACAACTGTTTCGCACATGCCTTTTGAAGATGTACTCTAAATGTAATCTGAATAAGTTACCCCCCCCCCCAAGTATTGTGTATTCAGTATTCAGGCACTAAATACACTTTCAAAGTATTCTGCCCAACCCAGGAAGTTCGACATCAGAATTACCGTCAAGGTTGGGGTTAGAGGTTAAAGTCAGGTTTAAAGTTGACTTATTTTTGGTTCAGTTTAGGGTTAGGTTAAAGTTGGGGTAATGGTTGGGTTTAGTTTTTGGTGTTAAGTGTTGGTTAGGGTTAGGGTTTGGGTTTAATTTTAGAATTTTGGGTTAAGGGCTTAAGCAAATAGCATTTTGACTAACATACATTTTCAGTCCACACAAGGAGCTCGCAAAAGCCCTTCACATTGAAGGGGGTAACTCACCTCAACCACCACCAATGTGTAGCACCCACCTGGGTGATGCACAGCAGCCATTTTGCACCAGAACGCTCACCACACATCAGCTTGAGGTGGAGAGGGAGGAATCATTGAGCAAATTATACGGGGGGATGATTAGGAGGCCAGATGGAGAGAGCTAGGTTGGGAAATTTGCCAGGACACCGGGAAACCCCCTACTCTTTATAATAAGTGCCATGGGATCTTTAATGACCACAGTGAGTCAGGACCTGTTTTATTACATGATCAAACGTGTGTGTGTGTGTGTGTGTGTGTGTGTGTGTGTGTATGTGTGTGTGTGTGTGTGTGTGTGTGTGTGTGTGTGTGTGTGTGTGTGTGTGTGTGTGTGTGCGTGTGTGTGTGCGTGTGCGTGTGTGTGTGTGTGTGTGTGTGTAAATAAGTAAGAGTTATTTATATAGCACCTTTTAAAACAAAGTTACAAAGTGCTGCACAACATACAGAAAACTAAACAACAGTTAAATACAGAAAAGTAAAAATTACAGCCCCATTACAGGGAAGGCAAGTCTGAGGAGACGGGTTTTGAGAAGTTTTTTAAAGCTGTTTACAGACTCAGCTGATCTTACGGGGGGGGGCTGTTCCAGCGTGACGGGCCCCTTGTGGCAAAAGCACAGTCATCCTTGGATTTGCGGAGGGAGCGGGGAATAGATAAGAGACCCTGGTCAGAATATCTGAACGGCCTAGAGGTGGAGTGAGGATGCAAAAGTTCAGAAATGTATAAAGGGGCAAGACCATGTACAGCCCTATATGTGATAAGCAGTATCTTGAAGTCTATTAAGGGAGCCAATGAAGGGATGTGAGGATTGGTGTGATATCGGGTCTAAGATTGGTATTGGTTAGCAGCCTGGCTGCAGTGTTTTGCACAAGTTGCAGGCGGGACAGGGCTGCTTGGCTGAGGCAGGATAAAAAAACATTGCAGTAGTCAAGGAGTGAAAAAAATTAGGATATGGATATGGATTAGTAATTCAAGATCTCTGGTTGATAACATTGATGTGACTTTTGTGAAAGCAGGTTTGCACAAACTTGTTTATGTGTAGGTCAAAATTCGAATTTTGGTCAAAGCGTACACGCAGATTTCTTGAGGAGGGTTTAACATTGGTGGCCAGAGGGCCGATACAAGGCTTCACCTCTGAAACAAACTTATTAGACCCCAATACGGAGAACCTCCGTTTTGTCTGAATTAAGCTGAAGGAAATTGAGTGACATCTATTCCTTAATAGCAGCCAGGCAGTCATAAAGGGTGAAACTCTGGTCGGAGGAGGCATCGTTGATGTTGCAGGGCTGTCTGACCGCAAGGCATGGGATGAGGTCATCAAATCATTGCGGGACATTAATGAGCTCAAAGAAGTTGTCAGCTCATGGGTATCATACTGCAAGGACATTGTTATTGCTGAGAAGGTAATCAAGATTTATCCTAATAGTAAACCCTGGGTGATCAAAAACCTTAACGTGCTATTTAACCAGAAGAAACGTGCTTTCAAGCAAGGTAACCTTTCTGAGTTGACTGTTCTACAAAAGAAAATTAAACTGGAAATTAAGAGGGCTAAATTGGGATACAAACAAAAGGTTGAGCACAAACTGAGCAATAACAATTTAGGCTCAGCCTGGGACAGTGTCAGGACAATGGTTGGTTTATATGACAAAGCAAAGAAAACGGTGGCTTTAGATGGCTTTTCATCAGATCTGGCTCTAGCGTAGGAGTGTAATACGTTTTACTCAAGTTTTGATGTGCATGATTTTAGTAATGAAGCTACTGTTTTAAAACACAACCTACTGAACTCTAGTCAACCTGTCTCTTTCTTTTCTGTACAGAGTGTTGGGAATACTTTTAAACAAGCCCTGGCTCTGATAACATTATTAGCCATCTGCCATCCCACTGTGCTGTTCAAATAGGCCCTATTTTCAATTATATTTTTAATATGTCATTCTGTCATCAAAAGGTCCCTAATCTATGGAAACAAAAAAGAGCCATCTTAAGACCTTGAATGACTATAGGCCTGTAGTTTTAACTGCTCTTGTTATGAACTTATTTGAAAAACTGATTAAAAGGAACTTCTGAACAGGGTGGAGCATCTTCTCGACCTGTTACAGTTTGCATATTGAACCAACAGGGGGGTTCAGGATGCAACCATAATAATGCTTAACTTCATTCATAGTCACTTAGAGCGTATTACGAACCATACCAGACTGTTGTTCGTAGACTTCTCGTCAGCACTATACAGCCTCACCTGCTAGTGCAGAAGCTTGTGGAACGTTTTGGGTTGGACACCAATATTGTTGGATGAATTTTGGACTTCCCCACCAACAGATCTCAGAGAGTGAGAGTGAATGGAAACTTTTCTGGCTTGACTTCCACATCAACCAGCTCCCCTCAGGGCTGTGTCCTCTTTCCTCTCCTATATGTCCTATACACTAATGACTGCCGCAGTGAGTTCAAAAATCATCACACTGTGAAATTTGCAGATGAGACAGTGATTGTGAGCCTGCTGAAGGAGAATGACGTATCCTATGGTCCTGTCATAGACTATTTCTCCAAATGGTGTCAGGAAGCCTTTTTGGAATTAAATGTGACGAAGACTAAAGACATGTGTGTTGACTTTAGATGTAATCCCTCCAACCCAGTCAACACTAAGATTAATGGTCAGGAGGTTGAAATTGTTAAGTCATACAAGTACTTTGGCATTATAATTGATAACAAACTGAACTTTGATTGTAATACCAGTTTGCGATTCAAAAAAAGAAAAAGAAAGGCCAGCAGTGCCTTTTTTGTCTGAGGAAGTTGGCTAAGTTCAGTGTTGACAGGTCCCTGTTGACTTTGTTCTACAGATCTTTTATTGAGTTGGTTATTACCCTTTCTTTTATCAGTTGGTATGCCTCTCTCAATCTTAAACAGAAAAATTCACCAACAAAGGTGATCAAAGTCTGTAGTAGTATCACAGTTACCCAACAGAAAAGTCTGTCTGATTTATATAACAAGCGAATGTTAAGGAAAGCAGAATCTATCCTGTCTTACAGCACCCACCCCCTGCACCTAGAGTTTCAGATCTTGCCTTCTGGTTCCCGCTTCAAATACCCAGTAGTCAAAACCAATAGATACAAACATTCCTTCATTCCCTCTGCCATTTCACTGCTAAACTCCCATAGTAAGAAGTAATACCAGCTCAACCTTGATAAACAGTGTTAACACTGTTTACTGTTGCATTGCTTTTCGTTGGCTTTGTTCTCCTCACTACACGTTGTATTTATTTGTCTTATGTGTTCTGTGGAGTGTTTGTGTGTTTAAATGTTGCTGCTGCTACACAACAATTGCCCCTCTGGGACAAATAAAACCTACTTGACTTGATTAATATTACCCATATCATTTGGCTTAACTGATAAATACAGCTGCATGCCATTAGCATTGCAGGGGTGAGAGATGCAATTGAACTGGCTAACCAGATTGCCTAGAGGTAACATGTAGATTGAGAAAAGGATGGGACCAAGGATTGAACCCTGCGGAACTCCACAGACTATAGGGGCAGGTAGTTGAGGACAAAAAGTTATCTAGGACAACCTGAAACTTCCTGTTAGACAGATAGGACAAGAGCCAAATGACAGCAGATACCAACCCACTTATTCAAACTTTCAACCAAGATGGAGGGATCAATAGTATCAAAAGCAGAAGTTAGTCAAGCAGGACCAGGATAGAATGTTCACCATTGTCAACTCGTATGAGGATGTCATTTGTCATTCTCAGTAGTGCTGTTTCTG